>NC_064623.1:18543600-18846677 GCF_023898315.1 Schistocerca nitens | reverse complement strand
GAAAGTGAAAAACCAGTAAATTGTTAACAAACTGTTTTTCGACCTTAAAAACAAATCAGATTGTAAGTATCTTTAATACAAACTACTGATGATGCTTTATTGCAATGAAACGAAACACGTCTGATGAAAAAAAACACGCATTTCCTTGTAGCTGTAACGACGGAACAAAAATAGCCCCAGGACTTCCTTCGCGTGTCTTGTACTCATATATCAGACCACAATTCTTCCAAAACCACTTCACCACATTTCAAGACCTATTATTCTCTTACTGTCTGTTTATTGCCCACGTTTCACTTCGATATAAAGATGCCCTCCTGATAAATAGTTTCACACGAGACTTTCTAACATTTATTATTGTTATTTTTTGTTCAGCTTATATCTTTGTAGTCCGACCTATACTTGCAAGAGATTATTACGTAACACTTGGATCGAGAAAGAGGAGTGTATATTGGTGGGATAAGAACGGAATGTGTAAAATTTACTGTGGACATCGTATTAGTGGCACACAGTGAACGACCTGTATATAAAATGCTAAGAGATCTGACGGAATCTTGTCTGTAGTGTAGGATGGAAATCAATATAGCAAAAACAAAGAATTGGATGATCGACACAGGATGCAGACTAACAAATACTAAGATAGGACAAGTTGTTACTAGCAAAGCAAGAACATTGAGCAAAGTGTAACTAACGCTAAAAGGTTGAAAATCATTATAGCAAGATCAAAGAATATGATAATCGGCACAGGAAGGAGACCGGAAAATACGAGTATTAAGATAGGGAAAGCTGCTGTTAGCAAAGCAAAAGCATTCAAATGTCTTGGAAGTACGATTATTGAAGACTTGTTATCTCATCAGCAGCTGGAAACTGGCACTGCTGTAGCGAAGGACGCATTCAGTAGGGACAGGAGATTAGTACGTGGCACACTAGAGAGGGGACAACACTTGACAAGTATTTTGTTTGCAGTGTGGCGCACTATGGGGCAAAAACATGGACACTGCCACGAGACGCTGAGAAAAGACTTGAAGCATTTGAGATGTGGATGTGGAGGAGAATGGAGAGGATACGCTGGGCAGCAAGAGTGAGTGACGAAAGAGTGCTGGAAAGCCTTGGTGAGAGGAGAAGACAGCTGTAGGTTATAACAGGGCATTCGTTGACACGGAAATGCTTCCTAACGGAAGTTTTGGAAGGAGTTGTTTGCGTGAAGAGGTTGACAGGTAGGAGGAGATTCAAGATCATAGATGACATCACAGGTTGGGGAAGTTTCGCTAAACTGAAAAGGATGTTAGAAGACAGGCGAGCATAGAGTGCTACAAATCTGACTTTGGGCAGAACTCTAATGAAGATGATTTAAGTGTGGGCAATACCGAAGCAGTCCATGTAAGACATTCGGCGTTTCAGGGTTATGTTTCAGCATTGTATTGTGCCTGTATTACTTTCATTCTCTCAGAATGGGCTCTTTTCCGCCTCGGCAGACCAACGTTTTCTGCCTGGCCAACAGTTTCGTCGTGAATTTTGTGCCTACAAGTATTTCTCTTTGGTGTACCAAGTTATGTCATTCTTGCTTCATCAGGTCTCCTTTTACTGCACTAGTCCATTTCACTGTTTCAGTTTTAGCTTTACTGCGAATTTCGTAAAATTCCACAAACAGTTTAATTAATCTAGTTGGTGTTTCGATGTGGCCATAGAATTTTGGAATGCGTTTTTTCATATCCCAATAACTATTGGGACCCTTTCCTGTTTCTGTATTTGCTCTTAGTCTCTATGTCGATTCTTCAGCATAATTTCGGCCTAAATTTTTTCTCATCACACATCGTTCTGTATCTTCAATGTCTGTCCTTCTGATTTAACTAAAGATAGAAACTGAAAAATTCTCTCGATTTTCCGATAATTAGTGTTTAGAATTTTGACTGCCACTATGTTCCTAGATATTTGTGCGGTTTATATAAATGAAATTTGCAGCTCTATCCATTCTGCTGCTTAATTAAGAATTTCTATTTGTTTTTGCGCTATTTGAATCTCCTAGCATGGATTTGCTGGGTCGTCTGCTGTAGCTACGGAGTGTATCTAATTATTGGCTCTTCCTAATTTGATTGGCTCGTCAAATTTAAGCTTCGATTTTACTACGTTTCCTAAAACACAATGAAAAACACGTAAACGAGAAAGTCTGTAACCCTGTTTACTCCAGCTTTAATTTCAAAATGTTCCGAAGTTTCTCCCCTTCATTTTACCTCAGGTTTTATAGTGTTTAATGTTTCGCTAATAGCAGCAGCGGTTTTGACGTCCACAATCTGGAGCAGAGACTTAGGGTCCACCAAATCGTAAGCTTTCTTAAAATCTGTAAAGGTAGAAACTCTTTTCTTAATGTAATTAATTTGCCGCATGGGATTAGCCGAGCGGTCTAGGGCGATGCAGTCATGGAGTGTACGGCTGGTTCCGGCGGAGATTCGACTCCTCCCCCGGGCATGGGTGTGTGTGTTTGTCCTTAGGATAATTTAGGTTAAGTAGTGTGTAAGGCTAGGGACTGATGACCGTAGCAGTTAAGTACCATAAGATTTCACACACATTTTTTTGTAATTAGTTTTTCATATCTAAGAACTATATTCAGTGCAAAAATTTCTTCCGTGCAGTATCTATTTAGTCTGGGACCAGCTTGATATTCGGTAATTTTGTATTCAAAATGCTGTAGTGCTCGGTGCAGGTGAGTCTTGTCTCTCTGCTTGTGTAGTGGATGGATGTATCAATATAGTTACTCAGTCATCTGGAATTTTCGGACTGCTAAATATTTTACATGATCACTGTATTTTCTCTTAAAGCTTTTGGGCCTGCAGATTTGATGAGTTAAGCCAAAACTCCCTCTTCGACGCATGCTTCGTTACTTTTTAACCATTTCATAATTCTATCAACTTACTCTAACACAACTTTCAACTGTATACAACAGTATATGTTAACATACTTTTTTTCAGAAACACCTATCTTGCTACTGCCAATTAAATTCACTTAGGCTGTCGTCACTCACTTTGCTGCCCACTTGCAAAAACTTTTTTGTTAGAGACTCATTTCGTAATCTAATTCCCTCAGCATTAGCTAACTTAAATTGACTACTCTACATTTCAGCCGTTTTACTTTTATTGATGACCGCTCAACAATCTTTCTCTCAAGACACAACACATTCCGTTCAACGTATCTTCCAGTTAGCTTGCCATCTCTGACAGTATTAGGTCATCCATCGGCAATGCTTTAAGTTTCTGTTTCTCCTCCCCGAAATCCCACTTACATCTAACGATACTGCCTTACCAACAATCCTTCATTCAGTCAGCCAGTCGCAAATGGAGCAGGAGAAGGTGTGAATCATAGTTATACTGGAACTACCCGTCGCCACACTCCGGAGTGTAGATTTAGAAGCAGATGAAGTGGTGTTCGAATCTTTCATTGGACGCACATATTTAGCTTTCGGCAGTTTTAATTTTTTTTTATTTATTTAATCTTATCTGACAAGGGCCATCAGAAACTCTCTTACACCGTATCAGGATTTTCCACATACAGTACCTGTTTACGTCATAGCTTCCTAAAACCGTTGGCTCACGCACCGCGCATTCGAACGTCGAGCGTGGCGGGTCATAGAGTGGAAAAAGCACGTTGCAAGTCTTTCCGAACGTGCAGAGAAATATCTAACATGTCTGATATTATGAACGTGCTTTAGGCCGTCGTCTAGTGGGATGGATGAACGCCACCTAGTTTGATGACGCCATCTCTCTTCAGTACAGAGATGCAAGACGCCATTTTGGCTTTAAATTAAATCCCATATGTATCCATGCCGATTCTAACCACGAGAAAAGTGCGGATTTCTCGAAAACCCGTCATTAATTGTACGATCTGTTGTAGCAAAACGGTAGGAAACGAATTAGTGGTGGTTAAAGAACTATAGTCACTTGCGTATTATGGAAGTACGCCTTTTCAAGGTGACGGAATATTCAAGATTCATCAAAAACTTGTTGTTCTTGCTGCAATTTCTTATAATTGAACGTCATTCGATAACTTATTTACGATTAACACCTTCAGGAGATGGTAATATACAAAGTACAGTCGTAAATTACACGCTGCAGGTGCAGTGTAAAGAGTAGATACGCAATTAGCATAACGAATTATGTTTTGCTTTTTCCCGCCCCAATGGATGTGGCTAATTTTTTTTACGAACCTTGGCGTTTTCTACTTGGTTCTGATACCTCCTTATTGGTTTAATAGAAGAATATTCTCTGATAATCGATATTATGTAAATATAATGGGTGATCAAAAATTCAGTATAAATTTGAAAACTGAATAAATCACGGAATAATGTAGATAGAGAGGTACAAATTGACACACATGCTTGGAATGACATGGGGTTTTATTAGAACCTAAAAAATACAAAATTTCGCAAAATGTCCGACAGATGGCGCTTCATCTGATCAGAATAGCAATAATTAGCATAACAAAGTAAGACAAAGCAAAGATGATGTTCTTTACAGGAAATGCTCAATATGTCCACCATCATTCCTCAACAATAGCTGTAGTCGAGGAATAATTTTATGAACAACACTGTAAAGCATTTCCGGAGTTATGGTGAGGCATTGGCGTCGGATGTTGTCTTTCAGCATCCCTAAAGATGTCGGTCGATCACGATACACTTGCGACTTCAGATATCCCCAAAGCCAATAATCGCACGGACTGAGGTCTGGGGATGACGAAAGTGGCGGCTGAGCACACGATTATCACAAACGACGCGCGCAAGAGATCTTTCACGCACCTAGCAAATTCTTTTTTGGTTCTAACAAAACCCCATGTCATTAGAAGCATGTATGTCAATTTTTACCTCTCTATCCACATTATTCAGTGGTTTATTAAGTTTCCAAATTTATACTGCCTTTTTGATCACCCGGTAAGTCT
The DNA here is from genome assembly GCF_023898315.1 of Schistocerca nitens. Classification (NCBI taxonomy): domain Eukaryota; kingdom Metazoa; phylum Arthropoda; class Insecta; order Orthoptera; family Acrididae; genus Schistocerca; species Schistocerca nitens. The sequence continues at coordinate 18,841,754 of NC_064623.1, read as the reverse complement.
GCTCATTCTGGGGAGTGAATTTGTTCGATCGACTTCATCTTTATTAAAAGACAGCCTGAACTACTTATAGTAAGATATTTTCCGCTTTCTTGATTCAAGTTTTGTATTTCACATTTTTTTTAAAGCTTCTGCTATTGAACAGAAACGGTGATCACGAGAGAATGACGTTGGGGCTTAACTAAAAACGGAGTACGATGAAATAATTTTTATTCCAAGTTAAGAACTATTGTAAAGTTGCATCGCAACATTTGTAATCCAACTTTTACTGGTCGACGGTCTTACTGAATGGACACCATGACTAGCGTATGGACGAAGAAGGAAATGTGTTTTAACAGAGTTAACGTGGGAATTTGACGCGTGTCCATTTAGTGAAACAGTGTGATTTTCGAGCCAGTTCCAGCCGACAACTTCCGCTGGAGCGCGCTGCGATCGGGTATACCACGTTGGGGTCCACGTACCGTGTGCACAAGTAGCGTCGTTTCTGAGCGTTCCAAAGCACGCTGAACTCTACACGCTCAACGTTGCCGTCCAAAAGCACGTTTCGTCTGCCGGCGCCTTCAGGAATAAAAATTTTAATATGACAGATAGTATTAAAATGAGTTGAGTGTCTGAAGTCGCACTGAGGTGGTACTTTAGCGCAGTACTGCGCTGTCTTCAGGCTAGCTAAACCAGTCCCCCACTCCGTCCCCTCCGGTCCTTAATAACCTCGGCGTCGGCGGGAAGTTACTGGCTGCCGCCCTTCGTTCCCCCCCTAAGACTATCTGCGGGCCAACTGTTGAAGAGGCGTCAGTTGTCGCCGCGTCAGCAGCTACAGCTGGCAGAAGGAGAATGTGACGGCGGTGGCGGGGGGGGGGGGGGAGCATCCAGCAGTGATGAGTAGAAAGGGGAGGGGCGGAGGATGCTTGTGACGTGACGTGTACAAACCTGTCGGCTTACGGCCGCCGTCGCGTCGATTATGCGGCAGACTTCGGCGAAAAGGCAAGCCCACTAACAACTACACAGGCGCTGCCAACAGGATTATGTCGTACTGGCTGACAAATCTACACTTCTATTTCGACCTTGATGAAATTTTTGCACACTATACTTTGAAGACAAGAGGAAGATCACTCTCTACATATGATTTCGTAATCCGACTTGAAACGTGTATGTATGTAATATATGAAAGAGAAAGGTTGTTATCAAATATCTCTAAAAGTTGTTGGGCGGTATACTTCGAATTTCTACACGATTCCCTAATAAACATTTTGGTGGACGTATGGTATATATTTTTCTAATGCACACTATACAGGGTGGTCCATTGACTGTGACCGGGCCATATATCTCACGAAATAAGCATGAAACCAAAAAAAAAACTGCAAAGAACGAAACTCGTCTAGCTTGAAGGGAGAAACCAGATGGCGCTATGGTTGGCCCGCTAGATGGTGCTCCCATAGGTCAAACGGATATCAACTGCGTTTTTTTAAATGTGAACCCCCACTTTTATTGCATATTCGTGTAGCACGGAAAAAAGTGAATGTTTTAGTTGGACAATTGTTTTCGCTTTGTGATAGATGGCGCAGTAATAGTCATAAACATACGGCTCACAACTATAGACGAACAGTTGGTAACAGGTATGTTTTTTAAATTAAAAGACAGAACGTTTGAACATTTTATTTCGGTTGTTCCAATGTGATACATGTACCTTTGCGAACTTATCGTTTCTGAGAACGCATGCTGTTACAACGTGATTACCTGTAAATACCATAATAATGCAATAAATGCTCAAAATGATTTCCGTCAACCTCAGTGCATTTGGCAATACGTGTAACGACATTCCTCTCAATAGCGAGTAGTTCGCCTTCCACAATGTTCGCACATGCATTGACAATGCGCTGACGCATGTTGTCAGGCGTTGTCGGTGGATCACGATAGCAAATCTCCTTCAACTTTCCCCAAAGAAAGAAATCCGGGGACGTCAGATCCGGTGAACGTGCGGGCCATGGTATGGTGCTTCGACGACCAAACCACCTGTCATGAAATATGCTATTCAATACCGCTTCAACCGCACGCGAGCTATGTGCCGGACATGCATCATGTTGGAAGGATATCACCATTCTGTCATGCAGTGAAACATCTTGTAGTAACATCGGTAGAACATTACGTAGGAAATCAGCATGCATTGCACCATTTAGACTGCCATCGATAAAATGGGGGCCAGTTATCCTTTCTCCCATAATTCCGCATCTTACATTAACCCACCAAGGTCGATGATGTTCCACTTGTTGCAGCATCGTGGATTTTCCGTTGCCCAGTAGTGAATATTACGCAGGTTTACGTTACCGCTGTTGGTTAATGGCGCTTCGTTACTAAATAGAACGCGTGAAAAAAATCTGTCATCGTTCCGTAATTTCTCTTGTGCGCAGTGGCAGAACTGTACACGACTTTCAAAGTCGTCGCCATGCAATTCCTGGTGCATAGAAATATGGTACGGGTGCAATCGATGATGATGTAGCATTCTCAACACCGACGTTTTTGAGATTCCCGATTCTCGCGCAATTTTTCTGCTACTGATGTGCGGATTAGCTGCTACAGCAGCTAAATCACCTACTTGGGCATCATCATTTGTTGCAGATCGTGGTTGACGTTTCACATGTGGCTGAACACTTCCTGTTTCCTTAAATAACTTAACTATCCGGCGAACGGTCCGGACACTTGAATGGTGTCGTCCAGGATACCGAACAGCATACATAGCACACGCCCGTTGTCCATTTTGATCAAAATAGCAATACATCACCACGATATCGACCTTTTCCGCAATTGGTAAACGGTCCATTTTAACACGGGTAATGAATCACGAAGCAAATACCGTTCGCACTGGTGGAATGTTACGTGATACCACGTACTTACACGTTTATGACTATTACAGCGCCCTGTATCACAAAGCGAAAAAAGTGGTCCAATTAAAACATTCATATTTCTTAACGTACTACACGAATATGTAATAGAAAATGGTGGTTCCTATTTTTAAAAAACGCAGTTGATACCCGTTTGACCTATGGAAACGCAATCTGGCGGGCCAACCATAACACCATCTCGTTTCCCCCTTCAAGCTAGACGAGTTTTGTTCTTTGTAGTTTTTTCGTGTGACGCTTATTTCGTGAGATATTTGGCCCGGTCACTATCAATGGACCACCCTGTATATAAAGGAGAAACATTGTTACTAAACATTTCGAAAGGTACTTGACAGATTTACTTAAAAGTCGATTTACTTTAAATTTTTATAGTCAGATGAAACAATGATGCAAAATTAATTTAAAATGAAGTGGCTAACAAGATAAATTTATCTTGAAAAAGTGACTGGTTTTCGCGAGAATAAATTACAGCGGAAATAGTTTTGGTTACAGTAACATCAGACGTCATTAGATAGATAAAGACGGGCGAAAGCTCGAGAACGTGCCAGAAACATTATTGCAAAGTCTTATTTGGTGATTAGTTGCCGATGTTATATATATATGACGTATTACTTAAAGGATATTGTCGTCCGTGTTTCACAGCTACTTTTAATATTAAATTCCACAGTGGCATACCAACGCTAAGGCAGGTTGCGGATATAGTACCAACAGAAGTCACTAGATCGCGGGCCGATTAAAAGATCAACAGAACTCGAGATTTGCCGCACTGTGACGAAAACTTTTCGAACAGTTCGAGTAGGGCCTACTTGAAACAGTGAAAACCGAGCTGAAACAACAAGAGACGATTTCACCAAAAACGGAGATTCTCATCGCAAAAGGTAACAACAGATGTCCCAAATAATCATCCTTTCAAACAGCTGAAGACATATTCATTCGCCGCATTTCGTAGACACCCAGCGATTCAAATATGCCCATCGATTTAAAACGACCGCGGTGTCCCATGCGGCTTGCATACGCCATGTGTGTCAGCAACGCCCAGGAACAATCATTTTGTGTGGCGGATAATTCACATTCCGGACAATGCCGGGCACTGCATCTAGTTAACAATATATATGATAACTGTATACTTTAGGTTTGCATATAAGTAAGTGTTGTGCATGCATGTTTTGTGTTGTGTTGATACTAGGTGATTAATTCATCCTGTGGCTCAGTGATGGAAATGGAACAGTTTACTACATGGAAAGGAATTCTTTACTCAAAGTACTGTTTGAACATAAATCTATTGGATACAGTACGAAAATAGTTTTGGTTAATCCTTCTTATGAAGTTTACTATATTTACATTCAGCACGTAATTATGTGTTGACATATAAAGGAAAGTTTCATATAGAGGTGTAGTTTGCACATTTAACTATCGGATACAGTAAAAAAATATTTCCTTTGTCAACCTACAACTTATTTGTTTTAAAATGTTAATTGTGTTTGCATTCAGTGCTTATTTATTTATCTATGTATGTATTAAAATCTTTATGTGTAATAAAAACAGCGAGAGAGAGAGAGAGAGAGAGAGAGAGAGAGAGAGAGAGAGAGAGAGAGAGACAGAGATTGATATCTGGTGTAAAGTAAAAGCAACAGACAGTTGAAGTACTGTAGAGAGAGAGAGAGAGAGAGAGAGAGAGAGAGAGATTGATATCTGGTGTAAAGTAAAAGCAACAGACAGTTAAAGTACTGTGAGCAGAGACAGGATAATAGCATGGATTTTTTCTAGACGACAAATGTAGGGAAATGAGGATATGAACAACTCAAGATCTAACAGTTACAAAGTGAGTGATTCCATTTGATTTAAGTTATTCAAGCGTAAAGGCGCAAATGTGTGAGCTGCAAATGACAAAAGGATATGCTTATTATTGAATTGCGGTGAGAAATGAGTGAGTAGTAATTATCATTTCGTGAAGCTGTAGGAATTCTAATTGCTTTATATTTCTTTTCTGTTCAGTCAGACCGTTTTTCTTCCTCGGATAATGATTTTAACGTTATTGCACGAATGGACTTCGTGCACCCCTGTGTGTGTGTGTGTGTGTGTGTGTGTGTGTGTGTGTGTGTGCGTGTGTGTGTGTTATCAGAAACATGAAAGGAGTTATAAAAAGAAAGAGGAAAGCCCCAAGCTAAACGCGTTCTGGTTTCCCGTGTTGTAGCAAACCATCATTAAACGACCGTTTCAAGTAACAAGGAGACCTCAGCGGTAAGGAAGAGGGAAACGCACTCAGACGTTCGCACGACAGTTACATATAGGGGGTGGAAAGAAGTGTGGAAACACCGAGAGAAGGATCTGTTTCAACGTAGATGCACATGGTAGCGAACCTTACAGGTTGTGCTATATTATTATTTTATTTATTTACACGTCAAGTTCCGTAGGACCGAATTGAGGAGCAAATCTCCAAGGTTATGGAACGTGTCAGTATCTGAAATTACGACATGAAAGTAATATCAGATAAAAATAAATGTTTATAAACCCAAAACAGCCAGTCCATAAGTTTAAGTAAACGCAATCAACAACACAACAAGAATCAGCTTAATTTTTCAAGGAACTCCTCGACAGAATAGAACTAGTTGCCCATGAGGAAACTATTCAGTAACGATTTGAAAGCACGTGGATTACTGCTAAGATTTTTGAATTCGAGTGGCAGCTTATTGAAAATGGATGCAGCAGTATACTGCACACCTTTCTGCACAAGAGTTAAGGAAGTCCGATCCAAATGCAGGCTTTATTTCTGCCGAGTATTAACGGAGTGAAAGCTGCTTATTCTTGGGAATAAGCTAATATTCTTAACCAGAAATGACAGTAAGGAATATATATATTGAGAGGCCAATGTCAAATTAACCAGACTCGTGAACAGAGGTCGACAAGAGGTTCGTGAACTTACACCACTTATTGCCCAAACCGATCGTTTCTGAGCCAAAAATATCATTATAGAGTGGGAAGAGTTACCCCAAAATGTAATACCATACGGCATAAGCAAACGAAAATAAGCAGAGTAGTCTAATTTTCGTGCCGAACGATCACTCACTTCAAATACCGTTCGAATAGCACAAATGACAATATTAACTCTTCGAACAAGATTCTGAACGTGGACTTTTCATGATAGCTTACTATCTATCTGGAAACGTAGAAACTTGGATTGTTCAGTTTCACTAATCGTACGCCCATACTGTGAAATTACATTACTGGCCATTAAAATTGCTACACCACGAAGATGACGTGCTACAGACGCGAAATTTAACCGACAGGAAGAAGATGCTGTGATATGCAAATGATTAGCTTTTCAGAGCATTCACACAAGGTTGGCGCCGGTGGCGACACCTACAACGTGCTGACATGAGGAAAGTTTCCAACCGATTTCTCATACAAAAAACAGCAGTTGACCGGCGTTGCCTGGTGAAACGTTGTTGTGATGCCTCGTGTAAGGAGGAGAAATGCGTACCATCACGTTTCCGACTTTGATAAAGGTCGGATTGTAGCACATCGCGACATTGCTGCTCTCGTTGGTCGAGATCCAATGACTGTTAGCAGAATATGGAATCGGTGAGTTCAGGAGGCTAATATGGAATGCCGTGCTGGATCCCAACGGCCTCGTATCACTAGCAGTCGAGATGACAGGCATCTTACCCGGTTGGCTGTAATGGATCGTGCAGCCACGTCTCGATCCCTGAGTCAACAGATGGGGACGTTTGCAGCACAACAACCATTTGCACGAACAGTTCGACGACGTCTGCAGCAGCATGGACTATCAGCCCGGAGACCGTGGCTGCGGTTACCCTTGACGCTGCATCACAGACAGGAGCGCCTGCGATGTTGTACTCAACGACGAACCTGGGTGCACGAATGACCAAACGTCATTTCTTCTGATGAATCCAGGTTCTGTTTACAGCATCATGATGGTCGCATCCGTGTTTGGTGACATCGCGGTGAGCGCACATTGGAAGCGTGTATTCGTCATCGCCATACTGACGTATCACCCGGCGTGATGGTATGGGGTGCCATTGGTTACACGTCTCGGTCACCTCTTGTTCGCATTGACGGCACTTTGAACAGTGGACGTTACATTTCAGATGTGTTACGACCCGTGGCTCTACCCTTCATTCGGTCCCTGCGAAACCCTACATTTCAGCAGGATAATGCACGACCGCATGTTGCAGGTCCTGTACAGGCCTTTCTGGATACAGAAAATGTTCGACTGCTGCCCTGGCCAGCACATTCTCCAGATCTCTCACCAACTGAAAACGTCTGGTCGATGGTGTCCGAGCAACTGGCTCGTCACAATACTCCAGTCACTACTCTTGATGCACTGTGGTATCGTGTGTTGAAGCTGCATGGTCAGCTGTACCTGTACACGCCATCCAAGCTCTGTTTGAGTCAATGCCCAGGCGTATCAAGGTCGTTATTACGGCCAGAGGTGGTTGTTCTGCGTACTGATTTCTCAGGATGTATGCACCCAAAATGCATTAAAACGGAATCAATTCTAGTATATTATATTTGTCCAATGAATACCTGTTTATCATTTGCATTTCTTCTTGGTGTAGCAATTTTAATGGCCAGTAGTGTAAATCATCAGGTTTTGTTTAATGGTGTGTTAGAAACTGTAAAAACTGAGTCTTACTGTGATTTAGCGTTAGTTTATTTGCTACAAACCATGAACTTGGGTCATGTACTGCACTATCTGAAACCGAGCCAGTGTTGCACACAACATCCTTTACTACCAAGCTAGTATCATCAGCAAACAGTAATATTTCAGAGTTTCCTGTAATACTAGAGGGCACATCATTTATATAAATAAGGAACAGGAGTGGCCCCAACACTGATCCCTGGGGTACCTCTCTCCCCCCCTCCCACTTAAGGGTACACCACTCAGACCCCACATCACAGTCATTATTAACATAGTGAAAAATGAGCTTTTTCTGTCTGTTGCTAAAGTAAGAGGTGAACAAATTGTGAGCTACTCGCCGTATTACGCCATGCTCCAACTTATGGAGCATTATTTTGTGATCAACACAATCAAAAACCTTAGTAAAATCCAAAAGTATGCCAAGCATTCGAAACCTTTTGTGTAACTCATCCAGTACCTCACAGAGAAAAGAGATTATAGCATTTTCGGTTGTTATACGACTTCTAAAGCCGAACTGTACGTTTCATAGCAAAGCGTGTGATATAAAATGATCAATTATGTTTGCATACACAGCCTTCTCAATAACGTTTGCAAACACTGATGGCATAGAAATAGGTCTAACATTATCTACATTATCCCTTTCTATCTTTTGATAGAGCGGTTTTACTACTGAGCACTTAAATCAGGAAAGTGACCATTCCTAAAGGAAAAATTACAAATATGGTTAAATAGAGGGCTAACACGTGCAGCACAGTACTTTAATATTCTGCTAGACACTCCATTATAAGCATGAGAGTCTCTAGTCTTCAGTGATTTAATTATTGACTCAATCTCCCTCTTGTCTGTATCACAGAGGAGTATTTCAGACATCAATCTCGGAAAAGTATTTGCCAAGAAAGTTATATGATTTCTGGTAGAAACTAAATTTTTATTTAATTCACCAGCAATGTTCAGAAAATGATTGTTAAATAATGTACATATATCTGATTTATCAGTAACAGAAATATTCTTACTGCGAACTGACTATATCGTCGACCTTGTGCTGCTGAGCAAATATTTCCTTTACAACTGACCATATGGTTTTAATTTTATCCTGTGAATTAGCTATTCCATTTGCATACCACATACTCTTTGCCTTCCTTATAACATTTTAAGCACCTTACAATACTATTTGTAATGGGCTAATGTAGCTTGATTGTGACTACTTCTAATATTTTGATATAATTCCCGCTTTATTCTACATTATATCCTTATCCCACTAGTCGGCCACCCGGGCTGCCTATTACTGCTTGTACCCAGTTTAGAACGTTCCAATGGGAAGCTTGAGAAATGTGTTAAGGAAAGCATTATATTTATCATCTATGTTATCGGCACCATAAACATCTTGGCGCTCTTGTTCCTTGACAAGGTTTAAAAAACTCTCTATTGCTGTTGGATTTACTATCCTATATAGTTTGTAATTAAATATGACATTTATTTGAGTACTAAAGCCTTTTAGTGTTAAAATTTGTGCATCATGGTCTGATAGGCCATTCACGCTTCTAGTGACAGAATGCCCGTCAGTTGCGTTCGGGCAGGAACGACACCTGTGCAGTGTAAGGTAGCCGAAGTCTTTGGCGTTTCAAGAGCACCATAACAAAGATTTACACCGCATTACAGGGGAAGCAGAAAACTATTATCTGCCAAGTCACAACTCGGTTGAAACTGTGTGTTCAGTCATCGTATCAGACGGTCAATAAGGAGGACTGTGACAGCACAAATAAGGGGACGACAGCAGTAAAAGTCACTGCAGAACGGAATGTGGCGCTCGCCAACCCTGTCGGCACCACAAGAACACGAAGGCAGCTCTAGAAGCAGTGAAGTCCGGGCTGAGCAGGAATCCCGAAAGCACACATTAGCGACGCTAAAACAGGGGAAACGTGATGCCGGAGCCATAAAACCTAGTCTGTGGAGGAATGGTGCAGTGCCATTTGGTCGGATGAGTCTTGTTTCACACTGTGTCCAGCTTGTGGCCGACTTTGCGTCCGAAGAGGAAAAGATGGCGGGGGTTCTCCGATGATTTGGGCAGCCAGGTCTCGATATTCCATCGGCCCCGTGGTTACTCTGCAAGGATTAATTACTGTAGACCTTGTCTTATAATACAGTCTCACAAAAAGGAGTCGCGTGTGTTCAGATCGGGAGAATATGGCGGCCAATCAAGGCCCATTCAGGTGGACTCAGGGTACCCCAGAGCCAGAATGCGGTCCCCAAAGAGCTCCTCCAGAACATCAAACACGCTACTGCCTCGATGGGGTCGAGATACTTCTTGCACGAACCACATTTTGATGAAATCAGGGTCACTTTGGATAATGGAGATGTAATCATCTTCCGATACCTTCGCGTACCGCTCGGTAGTCAACGTGCCATCGAGGAGTATCGCACCGACTGCTGCGTGACCGGACACTGCACACCACACAGCGACCCGCTAAGGGTGAAGACACTTCTCGATCGCGAAATGCGGGTTCTCAGTCCCCGAAATGCGCTAGATTCGCTTATTGACGTACCCATCCAAACTAAACTGGGACGATTTGATTTCATATAGCTCAATAATTGTCACTCCGTACTTCCCCGTACACGAGGTGCATGTCAGTGAGTTCTGTGAAACTATACTGGTACTGCTCCACCGTTTGTACTGTACGTCTCTGGATAGCACTGAGTACTGAATGGATCTGTCGTTGAGACATAGCACGTTCTGTCACTAGGCTATGTAAATGCGATACAGTAGAGCCACCTTATAGAGAAGTAAGGTAAACAAAACTTGTATCATGACTTTCGGGTGACCAGGCTAGTTCCCCTTGTTTGCTTGCAGGAAATAAGAATGTACACGTAAATAAACAGCACACTACGTGTAAATTTGCACGCGTGTTAGTTGTAAATAAACTGGAAAACAGTAACGCTAGACAAAGCGGTAGACAAGTTTACATCCATATCTCCTTAAGCACGCTTCTCCGACCGCAGGTTCCCTGCCTCACATTGTTAGGTGGAGCATTCTCTGTGCCCCGTTACATTATTGCACACTCTTATGGAAACACCCTGGATAATAAACGTATGACACTTATTGTGAAATCCAGCTGTAACTTTAGAATTAATATGGTGCCCTTGTGTTCCCTAATTTGAGAAGAAACGGATATTGGTACATAAATGAAAACAAGAAAATTAAAATAAAATAAATACCAACAATATTCGGATTTCGATCACAGGGCGCAAAATTAATAATGGACGACGCTAACCTCTCCGTCTGATTGTATCGCCCAGTGGAAGGCATATGAAGTACCTCGAAAATATTCGAAACATTGACTGTCGTTTTTTCAGAAGCGGTTGAGTACCTGCAGACATGTGCTCGCTTATTAAGACTCCTGTTCCACTGACCGAAGTTGTTGGGAAATCGGGTGGTGGCGCTTGTCATGTTCTCTTCGTTAGTATGTTTCCGAATGGTGTAAAATTTCATACCACCAGCCGGTATGTCACGACGTGGTCCGTGCTACTGTCTCCAGAAATATTTACATTCTGAAGCAACCTGCACAGAGGTATCTGAGTCCCCACTTTTACGCAGTGAAGAGGGCCGGAAAACACCCCCGTGATGTTTTCCTCCCTGTGATGTTTTCCTCCCTGTGATGTCTTCCTCCCTACCTCGGCAAACTCTCCCGTGTTTGTTTTCGCCAGCAACAGGCCTAACGAGCGACTGGCTGTAAAGGGGGACGTTTTGCGAGACATCTCGCCATAAAACTGCCGTCATATTTACGACCCGCTATCTGTCGCCATTGTCTGAACTGGAGAGCTATAGTCCAGTCCCCCTCCCTCTTGTCCACCCCCAGCCCCTCCTCTTTTGGCTGTGTCCACCACCACCCCTACCCGCCAGCACCTCCCCCTCTAACTCTCTCCCCCCCTCTCCCAACCGCCAGTCTCTTTCGACCGCTGTCTTACTTTGCCCTGGAGTTTGCAGACCAGGCAGAGGAATGTTTCATCGTTGTTGACGTCCGTGGGCTTTTCCCAATCCCGGCAAACAGACGCCAAAGTCGGTGTTTTCGTTTATTACCCCTCCTAACAAGACATCTTTGTCGCTAAAGAGTAAATAGAGTTTCGCCGCAAGATCGGTGCAAAGGGTTTAGGAAGCAACATTCGAGAGACAGGCAGGACGCCTTCTTAACTCTTGGTAATATGCAAATCGTGTTTAGGTAGCAAGGGCAAGTACACTGAAGCGCCACAGAAACTGGTATAGGCACACACATTCAAATACACAGATGTGTAAACAGGCAGAATTCCGCGCTGTGGTCGGCAACGCCTATATGAGACGATAAGTGTCTGGCGTATTTGTTAGATCGGTTACTGTTGCCAGAATCGCATGTTGTTAGTATTTAAGTGAGTCTGCAGGTGACAGAAGTGCAACCGTTTAGTAAATTGATGCAGATTTCAACGCTGCGCCCTCAACAAGTGTCAGCGTGCGAACCATTCAACGAAACATCATCGGTAAGGGCTTTCTGAACCAAAGGCCTACACATGTACCCTTCATGACGGCACAACACAAAGCTTTACGCCTCGCTTGCTCCGTCAACACCGACATTGGACTGCTGATGACTGGAAAAATGCTGCCTGGTGGGACGAGTCTCGTTTCAAATTGTATCGAGTGGGTGGACGTGTACAGGTATGGAGACATCCTCATCAGTTCATGGACCCTGCACGTAAGCAGGCGACTGTTCAAGCTGTAATGGTGAGGGGCGTGTGCAGTTGGAGTGATATTGGACCACCGATAAGACTAGATACGACTCAGACAGGTGACACTCACATAAGCAAACTGTCTGAATCATGTCCATTGTGCATTCGGACGGACTTGGGCAACTTCAGCAGGACAATGCCACACCCCACACGTCCAGAATTGCTACAGCGTGACTCCAGGGACTCTCTCATAAATTTAGACACTTCCGCTGTCCTCCAAACTTCCCAGACACTGAGCCTCTGTGGAATGCCTTGCAACGTCCTGTTCAGAAGAGACCTCCACCCCCTCATTCTCTTACCGATTTATGGACAGCCCTAGAGGATTCCTGGTGTCATTTCCCTCCAGTACTACTTCAGACATTAGTCGAGTCCATGCCACGTCGTGTTGCGGCACTTTCTCGTGTTCGCGGGGCCCTACACGATATTAGGCAGGTGTACCAGATTCTTTGGCTCTTCAATGCATACGGGTGGAAATATCGGGCTGCAGGTTACAACACTCCACTCTCGCCACTGGCATTCCCAAGTGCTTAGTGAACATATACTGAGTGGGTGTGAAGTCCCCACATCTCCTAGTATCGAATGATAATTGATTTGATTTGTTTTAGCACAAGTACTTATGTATTAAATTGGTATGTGCCCCATCATGCTGTGAACTCATTTCCATAAGTTCAAAAATGGTTCATATGGCTCTAAGCACTGGGACTCAACATCTGAGGTCATCAGTCCCCTAGACTTAGAACTACTTAAACCTAACTAACCTAAGGACATCACACACATCCATGCCCGAGGCAGGATTCGAACCTGCGACCGTAGCAACCGCGTGGCTCCAGACTGAAGCGCCTAGAACCGCTCGGCCACCACGGCCGGCCATTTCCATAAGTCTCCATGTTCTTCTTGACATACTTTTGCGCATGTCCGCTGCTAGAGTGCAGCATAAGGACATGCAGATACATGCTCCTTGATGAATCGCCATAACGAGTTGTCAGGTGTGAAGAGATCAGGACTTCTTGTTGGACTATTTCAAAGGAGCTGGTGTTGCCGATGAGCCACGGCCTGTCCACCTTGCTGAAAAGTGGTCTTTTAGGAACTAGCGCACTGCAAGGTGTAGTGAGAAGGTGATCCGTAATGAGGATTCTTCATATTCTAGCACGTGAGCTGTGATAAATGCCACGTTCATCTGAAAACGTAATCTCGGCACGGTTCGCTGCATTCGGAAATTGATTTAACAAAGCACTGTATGCTAAAACGCGCTCATTTCGGTCCGTGTCCGATAACTCGTTTACAAACGTTTGTCGGAAGGCTCTGAACTTAAAGACTTTTACATGCGATCTCGCTTTGTTATCCTCGGTATACGGAATTCCGAAGTACGTTTAAGTGTCGACTTCATAGGAGATTGTTAAGTCGAAGAAGAGATTTCAGCACCTGTTTCTTTCGTATCTTCTTCCTTCCACTGTGCGGCCTCCCTTTAACACTGACAAAAGCAAAAGCACATCATTCGCGGTGGAACCTTATTCCTGGAATGGTCCCATAATCTGTCACATTGCCTGCCCTGTGTGTTGTCGTTCGTGCACCCACACACTTGTCACTAAACGCTCCTCCGTTGTGTGACTATGACCTCTCACATCTGCCATGGCTACAAATAAAAACTCGACTGTGACTGCGAAAACATGTAAACATGGATTCCAACAAGTGATAAAAAGTAACATAGCTACTAACCTGTAGAATAAAATTCAATACTAAAGGAGCTTCTCGCTCATCCTGAAATACTACTACCTTTCAGTATTCCTTTTTCTTCAGCACAGCAATTTCTCCGTGTTCGTAAACATTTTTCCCTCTCTGTTTTATGTTTTACGTCTTCTGTGATTTTCGAAGCAACATAATTACTAACTTCCACAATAACGTTCAGTACTAAACAGGGCCTGCAGAGTTAAGGGAACTTCTGCCTCACCCTGAACAACTACTGCCCTTCAGTGTTTCTGTTTCTTCAGCAAAGCAATTTCTCCCCATTCATAAATATTATTTTGTCTCTGTGTTTCATGTTTTACGTCTTCTGTGATATTCCATCTTCATTTGTCTTACTACCTAAATATTTGTATACTCCTCCTTGTTTTGTCTTATTTCATCTAATTTTAGTGTTTAAATTTTTTGCTCTAAGGAATTACAGAGAAGTATAAATTAAAATTTATGTGATCTGTGTTTCTTTTCAGTTGCGAAGGCCCTTCGTTGCTCTAGTAACTTACGATAAACCGCTGGTATGAGGGAAACAATGTGTTTTTCATAATTCCTGCACAGTCTCACAAATATTCCATACTAATTCCATCTAATCCATCATACTAACCCAGTCTCATTTCTGCTCCCAGAAGTCATGAGTCACCTCCATACAGGAATGTAAGGATGCCACAGGTTTGTAACAGCTGAGTCTTGTCTTTTGTGTGTTTTTTGACCCACATACATTTCTGAATTCTTGTAGTTCCTTCTCTACATCCGTATCATACTCAAGTGTAATTCCACAGATTAGACAGTTAAAATGTTCAACTTCTTACATTTCACTGCCTTAATTACATTCATCCAGTCAAGAGATAACTTAGGGAATTATTGTCCACGCGCAAAAATACAGTTCACACATTCACTACGCAGTCCCTATCACATGGTCCGCTTCAGCTAATAGTACACGCAACCACGCGCCTCGCAACAGTTCACGACAGAGGTGTGGCAAATGCTGTGAAGATTATCTTCATGGAGGGTTAAGGTTACACCAAGTATAAGGAATGAGATGTTTCGCTATGTACTGGAGCACACCGACACCACATTCAATAAATATCCAATTGCTAGTAACTTACGGAGAGATATTTGCGGTATAGTGCGGAAAAAAGCAGCAGCTGTTGTATTTTTGTTGTTGTTGGAATATGAGCTAACGGGAGGCAGTTAATGCATATACTTTTACTGTTTATCTTCATGATATGATGACGAGCTCAATCAGTTATGACGGACGAGGAAACTACGGAGTAAATACGACAACCGAATCGTGGTCTTGCCTCGTTGCACTGGCTTCACCGTGAAGTAGGCAGGTTATGCTACAGGAAGGCGCTGCGGTTTCCGGCACAGCAAGAGTGTAAATTGAGTTGCATACAAGCTAGGCGCCTACGCAACACGTCAGCCGCTTCAGGCGCAATACTCGGTTTTTCACCGCGGTCGGTGAATGATGTCTAACCGAGACTACCAGCATGTGGTAGCACGCAGAGTTGCACTAATAATGTTTTATGGTTAATAATCTTAACTGTTACATCAATAAAATTCTAAAAGAAGTATTTTTTCTTAGCAGAACGATTAGTCAGAAGAAGAGGGAGTTGATGCTTTCTGAAATGTAGCGGACGGAAAAAGGAACGCCAGAAGAATTTATTGCACTGACTCGCGGAGCAAACCTTCAGTTGCGTAGCTGTGTTGTTTTATCACGCCAGTAAGAAACTCCACAGAACAGGAGATTAATGATATAAGACTTATTGATGACGGCTTCGAAACATTTCAGAAAAGTATCTCAGGAGCGTGCAGAAGCCGATGGGCGATTGTGCTGCCAACATCATTAACCTGGGCCCTTATGTTAGGCTCCGTCGTTATATGAATTTACTTCCGCGTCTATACTCTGCAAGCCACAATAAGGTGTGTGGCAGAGGATACTTGGAGTATCATGCCTTTTCCCCCTCCCATTCCCCCCTCTCACCCTCTTCCATTTGTTCCAGTGACGAATGGTTCGCGGGAAGATCTGTTGTTGATAAGGTCCGTGTGGAGCCGTGTGCTTTCCGAAACTTAGAGAACAGGGGAACGTCTTTGCCCGAGATATAATCAGGAGGTAGCAATATACTGGTTGACTTTTCTGGGAATGTACGCTCTCGCAACTTTAACAGTAAATAACACCGTCTTGCAGAGCGCGTCTCTTGCAGCGCCTGCCAATGAGTTGGCTGAGCATACCAGAGACGCTTTCGCCGTTACTAAGTGAAGTCAGAGACAGCAAAGGACCTGGAAGAGAAGCTGAACGGAATGGACAGTGTCTTGAAAGGAGGATATAAGACGGACATCAACAAAAGCAAATCGAGGATAATGCAATGTAGTCGAATTAAATCTGATTAGTAAACAAGTTTTGCTGTTTGGGGAGCAAAATAACTGATGATGTTCGAAGTAGACAGGATATAAAATGTAGACTGGTGACTGCAAGGAAAGCGTTTCTGAAGAAGAGAAATTTGTTAACTTCGAGTATAGTGTCAGGAAGTCTTTTCTGAAAGTTTTTGTATGGAGTGTAGCCATGTATGGAAGTGAAATGTGGACGATAAATAGTTTAGACAAAAAGAGAATAGAAGCTTTCGAAATGTGGTGCTACAGAAGAATGCTGAAGATTAGATGGGTAGATCATATAACTAATGAGGAGGTACTGAATAGAATTGGGGAGAAGAGAAATTTGTGCCACAACTTGAGTAGAAGAAGGGATCGGTTGGTAGGACACGTTCTAAGGCATCAAGGGATCACCAATTTAGTATTAGAGGGCAGCATGGAGGGTAAAAATTGAAGAGGGAGACCAAGAGATGAATACAATCAAAAGATTGAGAAGGATGTAGGTTGCAGAGGTACTGGCAGATGAAGAAGCTTGCACAAGATAGAGTAGCTTGGAGAGCTGGATCAAACCAGTCTCAGGACTGAAGACCACAACAACAACGAGTGAACGTGTACCGTAACACACTGCTTTTCTTTGGATTTTCTCTATCAGTGCTACCTGGTACGGATCCCAGATTGACGACCAGTATGCAACTGCTGGTCGAGCTAGGGTTCTATAAGGTACCTTATTTTAGGATACACTATACTGTACTTTCTCAGGATTCTTTCAATGAATCTTAGTCTGGCATCTGCGTCAATCGCGATTAATTTTATGTGGACGTTCCATTTCAGATCGCTCCGTACGCTCACACCTAGATATTTTATGGAAGTAACTGCTTCTACTTTCACCAATTGCGACATAGTCGCGTATACAAACAGTGATCCAATACTGTCAAATGTTTTTTATTCCAGTCTTTGATCACAATATCAATTCTTTAGACGATGAGTGGTTTAGTCTGCAATGACCATCCTCAGATCTTTTTTACACCATGGCCTTATCACTTTAGGTCATGGTGTAAAAAAGTTCTGAGGGTGGTAATTATGGACTGAAACAGGTCATCATATAAAGAATTGTTATTGTGATCAAAGACCGGAATAAAAAACATTTGACTGCTTCTACTGGTTGTTCTGAAATTGTGTGATCATACGACAAGACGTCTTCGTGCCTATTTAAGCGTGTTGTTTATGTTTCGACTGCCCCGTCACTGCACCAAGCGTAGTTCCTCTGCATGCTTTCCTGAATTTCACTACGACATTCTAACGCTGCGGCATCTCTGTATACAACAAAACATCAGGCTCAAAGCCTTATCGAAGTCCTCATGTTATCCACTACGTCAGTTGTGTAGATTGTGAAAAGTTATGGTCCTGCAACAGCTTCTCGGAGTATGACACAAGTTTTTTCTACATCAGAAGATCTCACTCCGACTAGAGCGATGTGCCGTGTTCTTTTTGCTAGAATCTCTTCATTCCAGTCACAGAACTGGTCTGATATTCCGTAGACTCGTATTTTCTTCCTTAGGTGACAGTGCGTAACTCTACTGAACACGTTCTGGAAGTCAAGGAACACGGCATCTACCTGGGCGGCGGTGTTCTTTGCTTGCTGGTTCTCGTGGACGAACAGAGCTCGCTGGGCTTCACACAATCGCTGTTTTCTGGAGCTATGTTGTTTCCTACAGTGGACATTTATCGATCTCTAGAAATGTCATAATATACACTACTGACCATTAAAATTGCTACACAAAAAAGAAATGCAGATGATAAACGGGTATCCATTGGACAAATATATTATACCAGAACTGACATGTGATTACATTTTCACGCAATTTGGGTGCATAGATCCTGAGAAATCAGTACGCAGAACAACCAACTAGGGCCGTAATAACGGCCTTGGTACGCCTGGGCATTGAGTCAAACAGAGCTTGGATGGCGCGTACAGGTACAGCTGCCCATGCAGCTTCAACCTCGTCTCCTACCTTCCAAACTTTACAGGAGAGCTTCTATAAAGTTTGGAAGGTAGGAGACGAGGTACTGGCAGAAGTAAAGCTGTGAGGACGGGGCGTGAGTCGTGCCTGGGTAGCTCAGGTGGTAAAGCACTTGCCCGCGAAAGGCAAAGGTCCCGAGTTCGAGTCTCGGTCCAGCACACAGATTTAATCTGCCAGGAAGTTTCATATCAGCGAACACTCCGCTGTAGAGTGAAAATTTCATTCTAAGTATCTACATGCTTGATGCGGAGGCTGGCCACACAAACAAACTTATCATTTTTAATCTGTTTCCCCTAATAAGGGTTAGGTACTTCCGTACATCTCGCAAAACAGTACACGTGAGATTGGCTTCTAAACTGTTCTATGGACAAAACCACCATCCGTGATTGCAATCGTTTGTGACGATTTGGAATTACTTAATTGATACTATTTAATTATTTGGAATTAATTAATTTATATTATTTAAAACAATCTTTATTTTTATTATGTTTGGCGTAATACCAAAACACAATCGAAAAAGGTTTGCAGCAGTCACTTGGTTTTGTTTCAGACAATAGGGCACCAAGACACCTAACAAAAATGTCCGGAAATTAAAACAACAAACATGTCACCATGTAACGATTGGAAATGCGATTGAGGTGTTGTGCTCATGTTGTTGTTGTGGTCTTCAGTCCAGAGGCTCGTTTGATGCAGCTCTCTATGCTACTCTATCCTGTGCAAGCTTCTTCATATCTGAGTAACTACTGCAACCTACATCTTTCTGAAACTGCTCAGTGTATTCATACCTTCGTCTCCCTTTAGGATTTTTACCCTCCGCGCTTCCCTCCAACATTAAATTGATGCCTCAGAACATGTCCTACCAACCGATCCCTTCTTTTTGTCAAGTTGTGCCACAAACTCCTCTTCTCCCCAATTCTATTCAATACCTCGTCATTAGTTATGTGATCTATCCATCTAATTTCAGCATCCTTCTGTAGCACCACATTTCGAAAGCCTCTATTCTCTTCTTGTCCAAACTATTTACCATCCATAAATGGCTACACTCCATACAAATACTTTCAGAAACGACTTCCTGACATTTGAATCTACATTCGATGTTAACAAATTTCTCTTCTTCAGAACCGCTTTCCTTGCCATTGCCAATCTACATTTTATATCCTCTCTACTTCGACCATCATCAGTTATTTTTCGATTTGCTATTTATTTGAATACGCATGCGTACACCAGTTTCTTCGCCGCTTCAGTGGGGGTAATGTCCACGTTTACTGATTCAGGGGACTCGCAGAGCAACTATTAATCTCGGAGGGCGGAGGGGGGGGGGGGGGGTAGCCAAAGGCGTTTTATCACAGAAGGACGTTTGGCTGTACCCCCACCCAGCCCCTCCCCCCCCCCCCTGATCCAATACTGAGTGCTGTTGGTAAGCTTTCTTGATATATCGTTCTATTTTCGAAGTGCTGTCTGAAAGTGGATGTGCGACCTAGAGACGCGGACACCCAATCACTTGTGTCTCCAGAGCGGATGGTCGCTCGGTACGCATCGCCGTCGACTCGCCCTGCCCCACCCTACCACGGACTGGAGAGCTGGCTGGCTGGCACTGCCCGGTGAATATTCATCGGCCCTCGTCTTGGAGACACCCCGCGGCAAGCGTTGGCGACTGCCCCCGCATAACCGACTTCCGGTCGACTATCGACTTTCCGCCCGGTAGCGACTGAGCCCCTCCACCCCACTCACCGTCCCCACCCCTTCTCCTGCGCCATTTCCCGTCCCCTCTCCCCCCCCCCCACCCCCCCACCCCAACTCATCACTTCACCAAACCAAGAGAGCGTCGCCAACCCTTCCGGTAATTACAAGAAATACGGGGCTACGCGGCCTGGAAGAGCAAAGCGCTTGAGGCCACTTTGTGGTCTTCAAGGACACATGGGGGATACCCGTGTCGGGCGCTCATTTACCTTACGCCCAATCGCCTAACAAAAACACGATGACTGTCGTGTCTCGCTGATTATAGCGTCCCTAGAACATCCCGTCATGCTGCTCCGTTCAGTCATCACTCATGTTTTCTTGGCGAGGCTAATTGACTGTGATCTTCCGGATGCTAAGCCGAATTGTTTTTCCGTTGTATACACAATCGCCTTTTTCAAGTGCTGCGGGTTTTGCTGATACATGTAACCGCTGACTGGACTCGAACCAGACTGCGAACTTTTTAACGTCACGCGCCACTATTCGTAGTTGACCAGTAACCCCACCACGATTCTTGAAAGAAACGAACTCCTCATGTACAGAACACCTGTTACAAGCATCTCAATTTTCACGACGTCATATCTCTTGAACTATCAGTCGTATAACCATATAATTCTGCAGATACACGCAATGGATAAAGTCTAAAAACTGTGTTGCAATCAGGGTTACTACACTGAAGCGCAAAAGAAACTGATCGAGATTTAAGTGAGTTTGAACGTGGTGTTATACTAGGTGCACGAGCGATGGGACAGCATCTCCGAGGTAGGGATGAAGTGGGTGTTCTGTACATAGTTCCGCGTAAACAGCGCGTACCCAACTTTCCCACTAAAGCGCGCCCTGCACAACAGCGCAGGCACAGCGCTCGTCCGTCTCCGCACTACGAGATGGCGCTACCATAGAGACGGACCAAATTCTGCTTCCGCCGATCCGCGTATTAATATGTAATGCAGCCAATGAGATTGCTGCTAACGTAGAACCTTTTCCCCTCGCGGATCACACTCGCGCAGTGGTACCTCAACGCTCGAGGTATTATAACGAGTGTACAGACCTCCGATTAGTCAGTCTGCATTTGCCTGCACCAGTCTGCATTTGTCTGCACCAGTCTGTAGTCAAGTTTCAGTCTGCGCCAAATAAGATTACCATATTCCTGTACATAGCCATGAAGATAAATGAATAGACACTTTGTCAAGTATCAGAGATATGTGAGAATAAGATCAACGTACCAAGACCAAAGGAACTTCAGATTGTCAATTGTAAGTAGCATCCAGAATCAAGTTAAGTAATTTTGTGCTTTTTATTATTTTAATAAATGTTTGTGAAAATTAATCAAGTTCTGTTTAAAGTTGGTCACCGTCAATCTGCTACTCTAATCGAGCAAGTGGCATTTCTATCGTCTGACCTAACGGCAGAAGATAAGCACGCCACGATAAGACCACGAGACATATTGCTGACACTCGCCTACTTCGTTAGAGCGACAAGTCAAATAAACTGATGGTGTGTGTACCGAAGGTCTTACGGTACGCACACCACAGTGGGGATAGTCCCGTACGATAATTGGACGAGTGTACCGTGGATATCAGGAATCCAGTAACACGTCAAGTCTCCCACAACACTGCGACCGGAAAAAGATCCTGCAAGAACGGGACCAACGACGCCTGAAGAGACTCGTTCAACGTGACAGAAGTGCAACACTACCGCAAATTTCTGCAGATTTCAAGCATGGGCCGTCAGCAAGTGTCAGCGTGAGAACCATTCAACGAAACATCATCGATATGGGCTTTCGGAGCCGAAGGCCCACTCGTGTTCCTTTGATGACTGCAAGACACAAAGCTTTAAGCCTCGCCTGGGCCCATCAACACCGACATTGGACTGTTGGTTCAAAATGGTTCAAATGGCTCTGAGCACTATGGGACTTAACATCTGAGGTCATCAGTCCCCTAGAACTTAGAACTACTTAAACCTAACTAGCCTAGGGACATCACACACATCCATGCCCGAGGCAGGATTCGAACCTGCGACCGTAGCAAGCGCGCGGTTACGGACTGAAGCGCCTAGAACCGCTTGGTCACCGCGGCCGGCGGACTGTCGGTGACTGGAAACATGTTGCCTGGTCGGACGAGTCCCATTTCAAATTGTACCGAGCGGATGGACGCGTACGGGTATGGAGACAACCTGATGAATCCATGGATCCTGCATATCAGCAGGGGCCTGTTCAAGCTGGGGGAGACTCGGTAATGATGTGGGGTGTTTGCAGTTGAAGTGACATGGAACCCCTAATAAGACTAGATGCGACTGGGACAGGTGACCCGTACGTAAGCATCCTGCCCAAGATTGCTACAGAGTGGCTCAGGGAACACTGTTCTGAGTTTTAAACACTTCAGCTGCCCACCAAACTGCACGGACATGAACATTATCGAGTATATCTTGGATGCCTTGCAACATGCTGTCCAGAAGAGATCTCCACCCCTCGTACTCTTACGGATCTATGGACAGCCGTGCAGGTTTCGTGGTGTCAGTTCCCTCCAGCACTGCTTCAGACGTCGTGTTGCGGCACTTCTGCGTGCTCGCGGTGGCCCTACACGATATTAGGTTATGTACCAGTTTCTTTCACAGTTGAGTGTAGCAAAGAGGTGATGAATTACGAAGTCATGCTTGATGCTGGAATAGTACTACATGAATAGCGAAAATGTAGTAAGTGGTTAACGTTTTTCCTTTCATACATTCATAACGGACGACAGAGAAAAAAATGTTTCGAAAACGTTTGAAATTATGTACAAAGTTTGTTGGAAGTCGCCAAGTTGCGTCATTTTCAAATACTGGATGCTTATCGTCTGGGTAGTTCCACAAGAAGGTGAACGCCATAATTTTAAATGTAACGTCCGCAGCAACATCTCTGGTAGTGGTCTCGAATCTGCAATCAATGCTCTTTTGCACGGTGTATAGATAAACAGTGTGAGAGTGGAATGTTTTGTTTTGTCGATTGCAGTTTAAAATGAGTGCAGAATATCTGAAGCATCTCGAGGCAGTATTCCTTGTAAACCGTCCGAAGGGAGAAAACCTTTCATGTGGAGCTGCTCCTAAAATTGTTAGAAAGTCGAAGACATTCGTTGCGAAGTGGATCAGGCGATATTTAGAGGCTGCAAACGTGGATGATTTACCGGAGAGACGGCTAAGGTGCCAACCTGTTATCGATAATGGCGCCGACTGTATTAACTACTAGGTAATTGTGCAATTACTAATAACATGTATTTTCACGTAAACGTATATTTATAACAGTGCCTTTTATGTCATACAAATAACGGCGTTCAGTTTCTTCTGGACCTGACTGAACACCTTGTAGGGTTAATACCGGTATTATTTGTTAAAGCTTCAACGTAACATTATTCTTCTTAATGGATAAATTATGACAGTATTTTAAAGTTTTATACTCTGCCAATAATTACATGAAATACAGAAAATCATTCTCGCTGCTCGAGGTAGCCGTTAGGACGACCATGCGACCGTTTAAGCAGTTCAGTACTACAGATCGATGGCTCGACTCCCGACACCGACTACCCCCTTTCATGTTGTTTTGCTTCTCGAGTCCGCACTGATATTCCGTGAAACCCACATTCTCCCAGCGTTCCCCAGCTATCGTGGTTGAGATGGCCGACTAGATTTTGGTTAAACTGAAACCTACGTCTCATCTACATCCACGCACATACTCAGCGAGCCACAGTCGGTGCATCGCGGAGGGTGTCTACTACCACTATTAGTCATTTCCTTTCCTGTTCCACTAGCAAATAGAGCCAGGCAAAAACGACTGTATACAGGGTGTTACAAAAAGGTGCGGCCAAACTTTCAGGAAACATTCCTCACACACAAATAAAGAAAAGATATTATGTGGACATGTGTCCGGAAACGCTTAATTTCCATGTTGGAGCTCATTTTAGTTTCGTCAGTATGTACTGTACTTCCTCGATTCACCGACAGTTGGCCCAATTGAAGGAAGGTACTGTTGACTTCGGTGCTTGTGTTGACACGCGACTCATTGCTCTACAATACTAGCATCAAGCACATCAGTACGTAGCATCAACAGGTTAGGGTTCATCACGAACGTAGTTTTGCAGTCAGTGCAATGTTTACAAATGCGGAGTTGGCAGATGCCCATTTGATGTACGGATTAGCACGGGGCAATAGCCGTGGTGCGGTACGTTTGTGTCGAGACAGATTTCCAGAACGAAGGTGTCCCGACAGGAAGACGTTCGAAGCAATTGATCGGCGTCTTAAGGAGCACGGAACATTCCAGCCTATGACTCGCGACTGGGGAAGACCTAGAACGACGAGGACACCTGCAATGGACGAGGCAATTCTTCGTGCAGTTGACGATAACCCTAATGTCAGCGTCAGAGAAGTTGCTGCTGTACAAGGTAACGTTGACCACGTCACTGTATGGAGAGTGCTACGGGAGAAC
This sequence comes from Schistocerca nitens, assembly GCF_023898315.1. Taxonomy (NCBI): domain Eukaryota; kingdom Metazoa; phylum Arthropoda; class Insecta; order Orthoptera; family Acrididae; genus Schistocerca; species Schistocerca nitens. The sequence continues at coordinate 18,817,133 of NC_064623.1, read as the reverse complement.
CAGTTGCCCGCATCTCGTGCTCGTGCGGTAGCGTTCTCGCTTCCCACGCCCGGGTTCCCGGGTTCGATTTCCGGCGGGGTCAGGGATTTTCTCTGCCTCGTGATGGCTGGGTGTTGTGTGATGTCCTTGGGTTAGTTAGGTTTAAGTAGTTCTAAGTTCTAGGGGACTGATGACCATAGCTGTTAAGTCCCATAGTGCTCAGAGCCATTTGAACCATTTTTTGAGAACCAGTTGTTTCCGTACCATGTACAGCGTGTGCAGGCGCTATCAGCAGCTGATTGGCCTCCACGGGTACACTTCCGCGAATGGTTCATCCAACAATGTGTCAATCCTCATTTCACTACAAATTTTCTCTTTACGGATGAGGTTTCAATCCAACGTGATCAAATTGTAAATTTTCACAATCAACATATGTGGGCTGACGAGAATCCGCACGCAATTGTGCAATCACGTCATCAACACAGATTTTCTGTGAACGTTTCGGCAGGCATTGTTGGTGATGTCTTGATTGGGCCCCATGTTCTTCCACCTACGCTCAATGGAGCACGTTATCATGATTTCATACGGGATACTCTACCTGTGCTGCTAGAACGTGTTCCTTTACAAGTACGACACAACATGTGGTTCATGCACGATGGAGCTCCTGCACATTTCAGTCGAAGTGTTCGTACGCTTCTCAACAACAGATTCGGTGAGCGATGGATTGGTAGAGGCGGTCCAATTCCATGGCCTCCACGCTCTCCTGACCTCAACCCTCTTGACTTTCATTTATGGGGGCATTTGAAAGCTCTTGTGTACGTAACCCCGGTACCAAATGTAGAGACTCTTCGTGCTCGTATTGTGGACGGCTGTGATACAATACGCCATTTTCCAGGGCTGCAAAAGCGCATCAGGGATTCCATGCGACGGAGGGTGGATGCATGTATCCTCGCTAACGGAGGACATTTTGAACATTTCCTGTAACAACGTGTTTGAAGTCACGCTGGTACGTTCTGTTGCTGTGTGTTTCCATTCCATGATTAATGTTATTTGAAGGGAAGTAATAAAATGAGCTCTAACATGAAAAGTAAGCGTTTCCGGACACATGTCCACATAACATATTTTCTTTCTTTGTGTGTGAGGAATGTTTCCTGAAAGTTTGGCCGTACCTTTTTGTAAGACCCTGTATAGGGAACAAGAGCCGTCCTGCCATAGTTTCGTGCGCCGTTCCTGACGATACTCCTGTCTCTGACGAACACTCGCTGCTGATGACAACGCCCTGGTTTCTTTTACACAAAGTCTTCGAGCCACTCAGATACCTGAGAATGCAGTCTGTGTGCTCGGACCTTCATCAACAATCTGCAGTGGAGCAGCGTGTTAGACGCTTTCCGGAAATCTAGAAATACGGAATCTGTCCTCGTGTATTAAGTTTTCTGTCATCTTCATTCCGACACACTTCGATCTACTCATCACACAGAAGCAATGAGATGCACGACTGTAGCCGGATGGGGTGGCCGAGCGGTTCTAGGCGCTACAGCTTGGAACCGCGCGACCGCTACAGTCGCAGGTTCGAATCCTGCCTCGGGCATGGATGTGTGTGATGTCCTTAGGTTAGTTAGGATTAAGTAGTTCTAAGTTCTAGGGGACTGATGAACTCTGAAGTTAAGTCCCATAGTGCTCAAAGCTATTTTTTTGCACTACTGTACAACCTCGCCATTGGTGACCGAAAGTTAACTGACTACAGAAAACTAATTGTATGGAAGGTAGATAGCAGGTTGGGCCTCAGTGGGAGAATCTTACGCAAATGTTATTCTTCTACAAAGTAGGAGGCTTATTAAAGACTTGACTGATCAATTACTGAGTACTATTATTTAGTATGAGACCCTTACTAGGCTGCATTAATAGAAGAGCTGGAGAAGATCCTACTAACAGATGCGCGTTTCGTCACAGTACCGTATATTCGGCGTGAAAACGTTATGGAGATGCTCAACGATATCCAGTGGAAGACGCTACGAGAGGGGAGTAGTGTAGCAGGGAGAAGGTTACTGACGAAATACCGACAAAGTACGTACGAAGGAGAGTTGGACAACGTATTTCTCCATCTCGCGAAATGGACACGGCGAACAAGTCAGAAATATCGGGAGGTTTACCAAAAGTGAATCTCGAGACGCACCATCCGCGAATGGAATGGAGAAGTGGGGAAATAACAGAACTACCCTTCAGGGTATGACAGTGCGAGGGTCACTCCAAAAGAAATGCACACTATTTTTGTACAAATCCACTTTTCATTCTGCATGTGTGAAAGTTTTACAGTGTGTAGATACATCCTTCCCGCTTGTTTTCAAACTTAGTTCAACCTGTTCCCGTGAGTGGCACCGTCACAGCATGTCTTCAAGATGGCTGCTACACTTGACGTTCGTCAGAAGCAACGTGCTGTCATAGAATTCCTGTGCTGTGAAAACGAGACAGTGGGAAACATCCACAAGAGGTTGAAAAATGTGTATGGAGATGCTGCTGTCGATCGCAGTTCAGTTAGTCGGTGGGCAAGCGGGTTACGTGATGAAAGCGGGCACGGCAATTATTGAGGATTGTCCTCGCAGCGGCAGGCCTCGTACTGCACACACTCCGGGACAATATGCAGAGAGTTAACGAATTGGTGACTGCTGACAGACGTATCACAGCGAAGGAATTGTCACGCTACGTTGGGATAGGGGAAGGAAGTGTTTGCAGAATACTGAAAGTGTTGGCGTTAAAAAAGATTTGTGCCAGGTGGTTTCCGAGGATGTTGACAGTGGCTCACAAAGAAACAAGAAAAACGATATGCAGCGAACTTTTGGAACAGTACGAGAATGGTGGAGGTGAATTTCTTGGAAGAATTGTGACAGGTGATGAAATATGGTTCCATCATTTTTCACCAGAGACGAAGAGGCAATCAATGGAGTGTCATGATGCAAATTCACCCAAGAAAAAAATTTAAAACCACACCTTCTGCTGGAAAAGTTATGGCTACGGTGTTTTTCGATTCCGAAGGACTCTTGCTTGTGGACATCGTGCCAAGTGGAACCACCATAAATTGTGATGCATATGTGACAACACTGAAGAAACTTTAAGCTAGACTGAGTCGTGTTCGACCACATCGGCAAAATCAGGATGTTTTGCTGTTGCACGACAATCCACAGCCACATGTCAGTGAAAAAACCATGGAAGCGATACAAACTCGGATGGACAACACTGAAACACCCGCCTTACAGTCCTGACCTGGCTCCTTGGACTATCATCTCTTTGGGAAACTGAAAGACTCTTCGTGGAACAAGGTTTGAAGATGATGACTCCCTTGTGCACGCTGCCAAACAATGGCTCCAACAGGTTGGTCCAGAATTTTACCGTACGGGTATACAGGCGCTGGTTCCAAGATGGCGTGAGGCAGTTGAGAGGGATGGAAATTATGTGGAGAAATGAAAATATTGTTCCTAAAGGATGTATATAAACACTATAAAACTTTCAAACATGTGAATAAAAGATGGATTTAAAAAAAATACTGCGCATTTCTTTTGGAGTGTCTCTCGTTGATATACGTACATGTTATTCTAAAACTACTAAGTTAATTTAGATGCTTATAGGTTTGGTGCGGGCTTAGCAGGTACAATTACCACGTCTGACATTGATGCAAAATTTCTGTTTCAGTGTGCCATGACAACAAATATCCTGCAGTTGACCTCTCCTTAGGGGTGACATCACAATATACTGGACTGCGACACCACACTGTACCACAATTCTCATTTTTCCAGTGGATAACTACCACGCGACCACTGCAATGGTGTTTTTACATCCAACACAAACTAGCAGCGCAAACACTCTGTCTATAACGCTTCCTTTTGTTCAGCTCAACGCAACAACCTATCTCCTTTTTTTTTTTTTTTAATTTTAACACCTCTCGGGTATCCGACCGGGTAGCGTCGTAATTTCTCCACAATATTTCGGCAGACGCACACGTTGCCATCTTCAGATGGTTCCTGACGAATGCTGTGCTGTTCCTCTCGGCACCCTATATACTAGCCGTTACCCCCTCCACCGTTCGTCTCCTGGTGTCTTTAGTGCGCCGGCGCGGCGGCTGCTGGAGGTGGTGGGGGAAGCGGCGCCTGGGTCTGAACTGGGGCCTGCAGTCAGGAACCACCTGAAGATGGCAGCGTGTACGTCTGCCGAAATATTGTAGAGAAATTACGACGCTACCCGGTCGGATACCCGAGAACTGTTCAAATTCGAAATACGCCGGGAAAACTTCAAATCGCATCTCTTTTTTTTTTTTTATTTTACAGTCCAAATAGAGAAACTTACCTGCTGCTTTTAGTGTCTCATTTGTTTATCGAATTACCTGATCATCGCCCGATCTTTTCGGCTAAACTCCATTACCCTCGTTTCATTTTCATCACTTTTCATTTTACAATCTTTTTCCAAGTCACTATCCATTTCGTTGATCTGTTCTTCCAAGTTGCTTTCACCTCTGACAGAATTAAAATGTCGCCGGTCAACCTCAAAGCATTTATTTCCTCTTCCTGAACTTTCATTCGCTTACCCTTGGTTTTATTTACTGCTTGCTCTGCGTACAGACTGAATAAAAGGGATAGGTTAGAACCATGTCTCATTCCTTTCTCAACTACTGCTTCCCTTTCATGTCTTGCACTCTGAAACATCCCCGTTTAAATCCCTTTACTGGGTTTTGTGTAATTTACCGAAGCTGCCAAACAGTTAATTGTTATGATTATATATGACCGTGTGCTTAATGGATGAAAGGTTATCGGTTCTTGTTTCTGAAGTTTGTCTATTATTAAAGTCCATGAAGGTTGCGATGTACAAACTGTATATTTTCTACTAACACACAAATTCTGAGGCAGTTGCTACCTTCGCCTTACACGTCAAATTACGGTTATATCTTTTATTGGTTGCTGATTTTAAGTACTTCGTCACACGCAATGCTGATGGTTGACATTCACAACAATCCTCGCTGCAATCCATGGTTGTTGCTGGCCGACGCGGTTGACGCGAAACACGTAACTCGGCACTGGTCACTTTTGGTTTCATGTCACTCACGAATCTGTATCGATGAGGGTCGACCCCACGACCATTAGGGGGACGCACTCACCTGTCATACTCCGATGAATTTGCCGTTTAATACTCACTCGACCACCATTCTTGCCCGTCTCTCCAGTACCACTTCTCATTCGACATTCTCTATTACTACCTCCTGCAGCGCTCGACAATCGACTCCTGTCTGCTATCGATCTGGATGTCGGATACTAGCATCTATTTATGGTTATCCATTACGGATATTTTAGAACCGTGACTGTATATTGAATGTAAATAAGTTATTCACAACTGCAACCAGTCACTTTTTTGAATAATAATGCTTTATTCCATAAACCGGTTTTCGAACCTTTTCAGTTTCATCTTCAGATGGTTTCGGGAGGATCCGGGAGGTTACATCATTACTGGTAGTAGCATAATGCTGGGTGCTGGTTTGCGACAGTATAGGCGGCTTTTTTCGGATCTGTCTGCCTCCATTTTGATGTCCAGAACATTTTCACACAAACTATATTAGTTGACACTTTGACAGTGACACTTTACCAGCATCCAGCATGCGCTTTACAACTGTTGCTTGTAACAAAGATCTTGACAGAAAGATATGGCATTAGCTACTTTGTACAGAGATGTGATTTGTTGTTCTCTACATGTGTTAAAGTCGATATAAGAGCAAGTATTTTAATGGCGATAACATGAGAGCACGAAATAAGAAAATTACTACAAGAATAAATTTCAGGTGATCTGATATCTTATTTCTACTTGTATATTACAGGCAGGTTTTTTACAGGCATACAGACAGCTGCATGTCACTGCAGATACAATAACTCTGTATTATTGATTCCTTGGGATTCATGTTAATGCCAACAAGATAAAACTAATATAGTTTGTGTGAAAATGTTCTGGACATCAAAATGGAGGCAGACAGATCCGAAAAAAGCCGCCTATACTCTCGCAAACCAGCACCCAGCATTATGCTACTACCAGTAATGATGTAACCTCCCAGATCCTCCCGAAACCATCTGAAGATGAACCTGAAAGGGTTCGAAAACCGGTTCATGGAATAAAGCATTATTATTCAAAAACGTGACTGGTTGCAGTTGTGTATAACTTATTTACATACTAGCATCTATGTTCGTGGGATCACGGATCCCTTACAACTCCCACAACGACAATGTGCTAGGTGTATCTGACTTTCCGCTCCCTCGGTTTTAAGCCCGCTACGTTCAGAATTTCAATGAGTGTATGCCAGTAATCACTGTCAGCAGAATTCCGTAAAGCCACAAATACTATACGCGTACATCTGCCTAAAAGATGCTGTTTCACAAAGCTGTAGAGAAGCAGCACCTCTGCGAGCTGGAAGGTTTGGTAGGTACGCGTACCGATGAGAGCCGCAGATTACGTTCACCGGAGCTTGAAACTCTCGCCTGTGAACGTGATGCAAATCGCTGGGAAGTGGAGGCAGCGCGACTTCTGTGGCTCGAGCCAACGTCGCGTGCTTCTGGGACCAACAGGCTTCCCTATCGATTGAGAGAGCCACCAGCCTGCGGACACGCGCCAGTCGCGATAAAACGGCGGGTGGCGGGGGGGGGGGGGGTGACAGGCGCCACGCTCAGTGCAGGACACAGTGGGACAGAACACGACAGGGTGGAGGCAGGCGCGGTCGCTGCTACAAAAGCCACAGCAGTGCACTGCCGGCTGGTGGCTGTCTCTCCCTGCTCCATCTCACCCTGCTACCTAACAGCTCCGAGTGCCACTCACTCGTGCACAGCTTCTTCCCATACTGTCTGCACGTTCTGAAGTCGCGCTTCGAGGGTACAGCTTCAAAATGGCTCAAATGGCTCTTAGCACCAGCTTCATTTGCTGCACTTTTCTATTTTCACCTTTTAGTAACTACACTCAATATTTTCTGTTTTGTCGCATGGTTTCTTCTGGGTATTTTGGTTTTACTTGTGTGATCCTCTGCTGCCTGCACTATTTCATCTGCCAAGGTAAGTCTTAGTCTTCTGCTGATTCAGTCAAATGCTGGCTGATGCTCCCTCTGAAACTCTCATTAACCTGTGGCTCCTTCATTTTATCCAGGTCCCATTTCCTTTTTTTCCCCTACTTTTTAGCATTTTTTAAATTTTAATCTACAGCCTATAACAGGCAGATTACGATCCGGATCCACATCTGCATCTGGAAATGTTTTACAGTTAAAAAAAAGCCAGGCCCATATTGTTTTTCTGCTGTAGCCAGTCCGCCTGAAAAGCAAGAATTTGGGCTCTTCGATGAGCGTCACGAACGAAATTAGCACTTTAATCGAAACAATAAAGTGATGCGAAGTCATTATTATGGTTGCTGGAATACGAATGTGATTATAGAGCGCTATTGTTCACTTCCCCAAGACGTAAAACAGGTAATTAATTCACAAGACAGAAATACTTTGCTGTCTATGACAGAATTACATCATCATCAGGAAACCTCGAAGTTGTTATTTCTTCTCCCTGAACCTTATTTACTTTTTCAAATTTCTGCTTTCTTGCTTTTTCTGTTTGTTCAGCGTTCAGATAGTATAACAGCGACAGTCTACAACTCTCACTCCCTTCTCAAATACTACTTCCTCAACTGGTCAGGTTTCCGTACTAGTTCTAAATAACGTTTAGCTTCCTATACTTTATCTGTCTTTTGCGATTAGCTTTAGTACTCCGTCTTCAGGCCACAAGTGGCCCATCGGGACCATCCGACCGCCGTGTGATCCTCACTGAGGATGCGGTTAGGAGGGGCGTGGGGTCAGCACACCGTTCTCCCGGTCGTATGATGGTATTCTTGACCAAAGCCGCTACTATTCGGTCGAGTAGCTCCTCAGTTAGCATCACGAGGCTGAGTGCACCCCGGAAAAATGGCAACAGCGCTCGGCAGACCGGACGGTCACCCATCCAAGTGCCAGCCACGCCCGACAGCGCTTAACTTCGGTGATCTGACGGGAACCGGTGTATCCACTGCGGCAAGGCAGTTGCTCGATTAGCTTTAGGATCAGCAGTAATTCGTGTGATATTACATTTATCCAGAACCCAAACAGATCATCTCTGAAATTGTTTCATTCTTTTATGAATAATTTTTGTTTCACTACATAATGAATGTAGCCCATTCGTAACTTCTCTTCAAGTGATGAAATGTTCGATATCATCTAAATTTTAGCCATACCTGGGCCGACTTTATTTTACATATTATTTCTTCACTATGACAGCTTATAAACTGTGTCAAACACAGTTTTTCCGTAAATATTTTTTCCTACTTGTATCTCGATGTATTATCAGGTATCGATCTTACACAATGAAAATTAGCTGTCACAATTTTAAAGTTATTTGGTCTGAAAATAAGTCTGTTAGATGCAATAACTTGTATTTTTCAGAAATTGGTCCACCTCTGGGCCTTATTTGACTTGACATTCACTGGTAGACTTGTTCGATCTCCTTCTGAGGGGTACCCTGCGAAATTCTGTCCAACTGGCCCGTTAGATCGTCAAAATCCCAAAGTGGTTGGAGGTCCTCAAAGGATTTGAACGAAATCCGAGCAGTGGATAAGTTACGCCGACTTTATTTAATTTCTAATTAAATCGATTCTCTCACCTTAATTATTAGAGTTATGGATCATGCGATTATCTCAGTCGACGTGTCTTATCAATAGCAACAGTTTGATCACTAAACATCTTTGGTGTAGGAGCAGCCATACCTGGGTGTAACGAGAGACCGTACACCCCATATCTACCAGGGAAATGCAAAAATGTGGTGTAATGACGTGTTTTTCTTTAAAGAAAAAACTCATAAAAGTTGGCATGACGTAGGTGTTTGACAGGGTTGGGACTGGATCGTTTGTAATGGCTATTTACAACTCATCATTATTCTTCCAAGATATTAAAAATACTCCATGCCCTCAGGACTCGAGTCGGTCCATCCGAAACCGCCCTCTCCCCCCCTCCCCCACTCCCACTCCAATCCCACCTGCGAACTGTCGCACTGACGCGCTTGCTTTGGTGGCGTGATTGAATTAGATGTTATAAGTTATTAAGCGTTTACGTTATAAATAAATATATTTGTCTCTGTAACTTCTTTTCAATAAAACGCTCAGATGATATCTTTATTTCATGAGACGCGTAAATTGGAAATTTGTGGTAAGATGTTACGGGACCAAACTGCTGAGGTCATCGGTCCCAAAGCTTACACACTACTTAATCTAACTTAAACTAACTTACGCTATGGACAACACACACACCCATGCCCGAGGGAGGACTCGAACCTCCGATGGGAGGCGCCGCGCGAACCGTGACAAGACGCCCCTGACCGCGCGGCTACCCAGCACGAAAAGACGCGTAATACGTATCACATCAGTGTATCTCTGTACTAGGTATGGTTTATGCTGCACCCTAGGAATCGGAGAAACCAATTAAAACTGATATCGGTATTTTTCGGAATTTGTTTGGTCTCGGTTATAACAGATGTTTTTATTTTTAACTAATAACCGGATGAGAAATTCGAAATATCGATTAGCCATAGCAGAAGTGCTAAAAGTTTTCGTTTTTAAATAAACTTTTTTGCCGGCCGGTGAGGCCGAGTGGTTCTAGCCGCATCAGTCTGGAACCGCGCGACCTCTACGGTCGCAGGTTCAAATCCTGTCTCGGGCATGGATGTGTGTGACGTCCTTAGGTTACGTAGGTTTAAGTAGTTCTAAGTTCTAGGGGACTGATGACGTCAGATGTTAAGTCTCATAGTGCTCAGAACCAACCCAAATGAACTTTTTTAAAGAACGAGAATTTTTTTTCGTAAAATTTCCATTGCTTTGAAATATTGCGGTGTTATAGAAAAGGAGGAAAGGCGATCAGTGCTATTTTGATAGCAGTGCGGACAGGAAAAAGCAGGAAACACACGGGATTAAAACTGCTACAGCTTTTCGGGGACAATAAAGTACCTTTTACCATGAAGCATATGATACGTGTATACACGCAGTGTGTATGACTTGCACCATATGGTCTATATGGTAGCTTTTCACTGCCGTCGTCCGGCATAAGTTGTATTGAAGAATGTCGCCATATTTAGTCCGGAAGTACAGGATGGCGCAGGAAATGCCGGCCCCCAGTACTAGATCGCTCATAGTCACCCGCCATTTGTCATCTATTGCGACCTTTGCATTAGCTTATTTCTTGTTTCTTTTTATTGTCTAATTGTTACATGTTTAACTATTTGTTGTTGTATACGCTCGTGGCGTGTAATACAATTCATGCATAACTGGCGAGCAACTGTACACGAGCAGGTATTTCATGGGGCATCCTTAATATATTTCGGAGTGCGATAAAATTGAAGTGCAATGCTGCATTTGCTTAAAACGATTAAAAACGGAGGAGACATACGCAAACTTGCTATACAATACAGGGTGTATCAAAAAGAATCATCAGATTTACAAATAAAATATAACTGCTGTGTTATTTGAGATATTTGCGTGAACAACGCACTGGTGGAAAGAGCAAACTCTGGAGTTTTACATGGTTCTCGCTAGGTACCAGCAGTGTGCACCCACTTCAGTTTTAGCAAAAATGGTGTCGGGACAACAGAAATCGTTCTGTGTTCTATGTTTTGCGCAGTGCGAGTCAGCAATAACTGTTCAGCCTCACTCTCGTACTAGTTATGGTGTGGATCCTCCTACAGCACAGAGCATTGGACGATAGTATTAACAATTCCGAGAAACTGGTTGTTTGAGTAAAGGAAAATCAGTGCCTGAGCTTACACACTACTTAACCTAAATTATCCTAAGGACAAACACACACACCCATGCCCGAGGGAGGACTCGAAACTCCGCCGGGACCAGCCGCACAGTTCATGACTGCAGCGCCCTAGACCGTTCGGCTAATCCCGCGCGGCAGCTACTGCAAGATCTTCGTGAAGGCAACAAACAAAAATGTGTGGAGTTCTGTAATTTCGTTCTTGGCAAGATGTAGGATGGCAGCTCTCTTCGACACTTAGTGTTTACTGGCGAGAGAACATTCCATTTAAATGAAAAGGTGATCCGTCATAATGTTAGAATATAATGTACGGAACAACCACATGAAGTAGAACAATACGAGAGGGACTCTCTACAGTTTAATGTGTTTAGTGCAGTTTCACGGGAAAAAGTGTATGGCCCATTTTTCTTTGCCGAGAACGCTGTTAGAAGAAGCACATATCTCGAAATGCTTGAGAACTTTCTTTTCCCACAGTTGGAGACTGATTCGAACGACTTCATTTACCAACGGGATGGCGCACCGCCACACTGGCATCTGGAAGTGCGGGGCTTTTTAAATCAAAGGATTAATGAACAATGGATCGGTCGCACTGAACCAAATGATTGAGCCTTACGTTACTGGCCTCCAAAGTCACCTGACCTGACTGTATGTGATTAATTCTTGTGCAGGTTTATAAACGACTGTGTTTATGTGCCTCCGTTACCAACAGCAATGAATGAACCGAGATATCGCATAACAGGAGCTATGGAAGCTGTGGTGAAGTGTGGGAACAATTTGAATACCGCATTTAATATGCTGTGCATCTCAAGGGGGGAGACTGAACTCCTATGAAAAAGTATGAAAAAACCGTTTGAGTTTCCCGTTCATCTAAAAACAAAATTCATTGTATATGTTTATTACTTTCGGAAATATAGATGTGCCAAATCGTATGATTCTTTTTGACACATTCTGTATAAAGAGAAAATCTGAAAACTTAGCAGTTCATTCGTAGTTTGCAATAAAAGTAGGAAGCAGCTGGTCTGCTTCCTGTCGCTACATAATACACCTTTCTCTGCTTGTAGCCCTTCAAAACGGACGGATTAACCCTAGGACGCCCAAGACTTGGATGCATAAGGGGGGGGGGGGCGGGGAGGGGTTCAGCGAGCCCACAGGTATTAAATAAGTTTACTGACGAAAAATTACAACTTTCAAAATGGTTTATGTGTTTTAACTAAGGCATCGGTTTAATAATGTTGTTAATTGTTATAAATATTTGATTGAGTGAATAAAAAATTGACATATTACAATACAAAATACAGATGAGTTCATATACAATAGACTACGCTCGGTCCTCAACTTCCAGGCAAGAGACACACTTCACAATTTTTCTGAATGTGTGTTACACACATGTTTATGACACTGTCCACAATACTGTTTTGGTTTACTTAGATTGTTGTACTTCTGCTTCTTTGTTTTAACTTTTCTTACACAAATATGGCACCGACCTTTCGCTACAGGAGGCTGACGTGCTTCTGTTGTCACTTCTTTGATTTTCTATTGTAGAATAGTCTCCATTGATTGAACAATTTGGTTAGATACCCTCTTGCATTGGCACTTCTTTCTTCTACCTGCAGTTTCACTAGTTCCATCCCAGCTTGCAGTAGATAAAGTTTCCGAATGTTGTGTTTCTTCTCATTCCATCTTGGATGTTGCTGGATGAATATGATAGCAGAAATGTGGATGAGAGAGTACAATACAGATAGAGGTCATCTCTTTGTTCTCCTCCTGCAGGTGTACATACGCACCATTTGATCAATGGTTTCAGTTGCACCTTTAGTGGAATTATAATATGAATTTATCTCGGTTTTATTTTTCTCTCCTCCAACAGTGCCTTTATCTTGGTGCATTGTTGACAACATCAGTAAGTTACTTAGTTTCGTTTTTGCTGTGTAGGACACCAAAGTTGCTGGAGGCCTACGTGTTGGGAATTGCACTAACTCACTGCAAGTTTACAAGATAAATAACAGCTGACTGACATCAGCAATCACTTCCTCTGAAAGTAAACCGATCGTTGTGAATATCAATAATACCAACCAACAAGAAACTAACTTGCATTGTTGTAGAGATGAGAAATACTAAATCCTACAAAGGGAAATTTTCTATACCATGGAAGCCTAAGGGGGGGGGGGGGGTTTGTTGGGCCCGTAATAAGTTTATTTACTTTTTCTTTCAAAGCAGGAATTTTCTATAAAATATATTTACACTAGCGTTTCATAAAATAGCCAACAAACAATAACGCAAAGGGAATATGTAATATGAAAGTTACATGGGCAAAAGCAGGGGACATAAAAAAATTATGGGTTCAACGAACTCCCCCCCCCCCCCTTAGGCGTCCTAGGGTTAACAAGAAAAACAGAGGTGATGTTCAGATAGTGGTATGATCCCATGATCCCAGACACACACGATTTTTAAGCCGAGTTTCAAAAAATTGGAATCAATAGCGGGATATTGGCAATTAGTGTAGTATCAACCACTTCTCACCTTTCGGGAAAAGCAGTGAAAGTTGGAGGGACTAAATTTTCTTTTATTTGCCAATTTAATATTTTGATTCGCTGTGTCTTCAAAACGAAGGGGGTCAAATTTTTTCCACCAGTTATCGATTTTTACTTTTATTACAGGAAATAATAGGAATAAGAAACCGAAAACTGGTTATTTCAGAAACCGGTCATTTTCAGTGGTTTTTACAGTACGGTTAAACTGGCGTTGAAAAGAAAAAAGATATTACCAGATACCAGTTGTTTCAGCGATAACCGCCATCCCCACAGCACATACCCAGACGCAACTGCGTTTTTCCAATGGCCAGTGGCCGCTGACGTCACAGGTTCTCGAAAGATACCGAATTCCGTTCAGTGGAAGCAAAGTGTTGAACGGCGGGAAACGCGGGCCCATCGCCGACAGGCAGGGGTTTGGGGGAGGGGGGGGGGTGCGCGAAGTAGTAATCCCGTGCTTGTCATGCGCGCTATTCAGACTTGGCACTCGACTAATGCAACTAATGTACCACTATGACTTCTCATGCTACAGGTCAGCTACAACAGGACGTCTGTCTATGCCCAGAAATGGGTTAACAAACTACCGAAACCAGACACTGTGTACGCTAGGTGTGGGGATTCTGTCCGCACTACGTCCGAACGCTGCTGACTTGGTATTTTCCAACCACCACGCCACCTGCTGACTAACTCGTTTGCACTGCAGACCGCCTACCCTGGGAGTCCCATGGTGCTGTGTGGGCCACGTAACCATCCAGTAGTCATCGCAGGCAGTCTCTGCTGCTGTCTATTGTCATCTGTGCAGGCACACGTCTTCGCTGTGAGCCGTTGCCATCCGCACTGGGAACACACTTTGACCCTCCAGGCTGCGGGGCGTTTCACATTGAGACTTTGTACGAGCCAGCCAGCAACTGTATAAGTCCATTTTGTGAAATTAAGAAACCGCACAATAGCTGCTTACAACACAGTCTTTAATCGTCTACACGACCAATTCAGGAACACTTGAGGTTTCGTCGTCTGGTGTTAACTGTAATAACGAAAATACCGTGGTGCACGACAATGTGAGGGGATCCTCAAGTCTGGAATATTAGATGAGGAACTACGCAACTAAAATTAAAGTAAATTAAAAGAGAGAGCAGGCCGTTATTTAAAAATAAAACCACTCAAACATCTGATGTCATTCTCACCTGGTGTTGTCTTGCAACCGACTCATGGCTAGGATTTATTAGTGCATAGTTTTCGTGTTTGTGTTGCCGGTGGCGCAGCACGAGGGAACAGTATAAAGTAGCACCCATGAGCAGGCATTCAGGTGAAGAAACTAAACTCCAGTGAAACGTTATAATAGTGTTACATTTAAGTGTCCTTCTCTTTATCCCATTTTATTCTCTTGTTGATTAGTTCTTTTTGCGAAGGATAGAGGTTTCACAATGTCTGAGTCAAAAACACAGGGGGTGTCCATTGACATTGCAAGCTTTAGCAGTTGAGGTAGCTCAGTTGTGAGCAGATAATACAGATAAGTTTAAGTAATCCAAGGTTCTGAGAGGAGACAGGGATTCGTCTAGTTTACCTAATTCCACAATAGGTTCAACTACCGTTGGCCAGGTTAAACATTGTCGACAGTATTGTGGAGGAGAGACAGAAAAGGAAGAAAGGAATGTGTGCTAGACATAGGGATGGTCAAAGACAGACGAAATACCGAAGATAGGAGATCACTTAAGTAAGTCCATTTGCTGTTGGGAGATGATTTGTTAAGGGAATATGGTATGAGGTAAAAATTATGCAAAGTTATTTTGTTAATTTTCTTATGTGCCGACTCACTCTAGTAAATTCTGTGGGTGAGAAGCTAAGGGAGCTTCAGTGAGCTAGTACCAACTCTAAAAGGACGCATTATTTCACAGCAGGTGCTCCAGCGATACTGTAATGATCCACGTCACAGAGTAATAACGATGAGTGTCTCAGTTTCAGATACCGTTGCGGATTTAACGTTGTGCAGCCTGTATCTTTTTCAGGAAAAAAAAAGACGCCCACCCGCTTGAGTTCCCATAGCGACAATTGCAAGTAACTGGGTTAACCTCAGAAAATAATGATTATTTAAGTAAGTAGCCAGTGAACATTGTAATTCACTCCGGATTAGTGTAAGGGGAATCAAAATGTTGAACATATCTTTCAAACTATGTGAAGTAGTCAATCTACCATCTGCTGCACTCCATATTGCGAAGGCGGGAGGTGTATTGCACCACAAGTACACCTCTCTTAGCGGAAAAATCCATTGACTGACTTAGCAGGAGACGTCACACCAGGCTCATACAAGAAACCACAGCGTATTGGCCAGTTTTGCACCAGATGCGATAAGCGGAACAATTCCTGAAAGCCGAGTTGCTACCCTGAGATGGCACAGACAGGCTTTGAAATTGATGATATAATGGGATGGCTGGGACGGTGATGTCAAGTCTGCCCAATGATCGCACCTTTCATCTCGATTGTGTTGCGACTTAGGCGATAGAAATACCACCATTAATAAACAATACCAGAACGAGTTCATATGAATGGTACCCATCTCAGGTAGGCAGTATCAGTTTGGAACCCGGCATCCAGTTAGGAAGGGAGGTGTACACCGGTCTATGACCACGAGTGCGTCAACAACCTTTCGCAACTTGCCACTCTCCATAGTAGCTGAGGGTCTGCTCGTTGGGCTATGTCTGAACAATGCTGAGTGGTGGGCGTAGGTTCGAAACACACTTCTGACATGAATTATTAAGATGCTAATAAAACAAGATTAGTTATTATTCAGTACATTTTTCAGTTCATAATCTCGTAGCGATGACATTGGCGACGGCTGGTTGCTGAGTAAACTGTAGTGGAACCTAGCGTCATCAGTGGCACACTCAAGGCTGCCAGAGGTCACCGAGTCAGCCAAAGCATGGGCCGGTGACTCCTGGTGTGGCGGGTTGCCTACACGCTGATCCGTAGGCGCTTCCCATACACAGAAGCCGCTGTAAAGGAGGCGTGACCGTGGTGGACGTCGATGGACTGTAGTGTAAGATGCCATGAAGTCTGATGTCGTGATGCACGTAGGCCCTCTGGTCCATACGATGTCGAAGTTTCAGAGCAGCTCGAGTCCAAACCAGGAATGGTGTTGGGGGACTCATGGACTACTGACCAGTGCCAACTTCGGTCCTCACTTATCCATGGTTACAGAACTGGCGTCCACAGCTGTTTGGCACAACTTTGCAATGTAGAAAAGTATTGATTGCACAATTCTTTATTAAGCTTAATAAAGGATCGTCCGATCAAGACCTTTCTATATTTGAAAGTTGGGCCACAACTGGTATCATTACGCCGGGCAGCGAGAGTGTGACTGTACCGTTTGAAATTGTAAATTTGTGGTAAGTTCCTTGGGACCAAACTGCTTACAAACTACTTAATCTAAACTAACTTGCACTAAGGAAAACACACACACACACCCATGCCTGAGGGAGACTCACCTCCGACAGGGGTAGCCGCGTGAACCGTGGCGAGGCGCCCTAGACCGCGCGGATACCCCGTGTGGCTATACCGTTTGAAAATTCTGGATCAACCTTAGACGAGATGTATGACTGCAGAGTCTCGCGGCGATAACATGGAATAAAATGTTCTCGGGTTTCCAACCGCGTCAATTGCTTAAAACTACACGAGCTTTCGGCCAAGCACTCCTTGCCATTGTCATAACACTTGACAATGGCAAAGGAGTGCTTGGCCGAAAGCTCGTGTAGTTTTAAGCAATTGACGCGCTTGGAAACCCGAGAACATTTTATTCTTAGACGAGATGTTACATTAAAATACTCAGAAAACCGAGTGCAGACAACATGGCCGCCATTGATCCTACTGATCGATTGCTTTTGAGCTATCCGATCAGGGTATTTACTGAGGCTGTGAGATATCAGTCAGACTTGCATCGCGGGTTTGTTTCAGTACTGTAACTGTCCCATCAGGTGCCAACAGGCGATTTTCCATCCTATCTAGTGCATCGTATTAATGTACTTGATATTGTAAGAGCAATTGTAAGAAGTTCAGTGTGTGCCTGCTTTGCACTTTTCTGATGAGCTAGTTCACACTCTCACACAGAAGTGTCAATGTTGCCCTCTTGGTGACCGACCAGTCATACCGAAATGAGTACCCATTGCCACGGGATTCTGTTCATATGTCCCTGCACTGAACCAATTATGGGCCTTGGGGACTTTTTTTACACTCCTATTCCTATACTATCTGTGTGAACAACACTGCTTTCCAGCTGGTGTGCTACCCGCTGGCTAACTTCCATCGACTGCAGGCCAGCTACACTGGGATCCATGGTTAATGCCTGTCCAACTAGCCACCCCGACATCACCACCTCAGTGGGCGAACAATGTTGCTGTTCATTGTATGGTATGGACAAACTCTGTTGTTGTCCATATTTGCTGTGAGACCGTTTGATTTTTCCTTCTCTGGTACGCTCCTTGCAGAGCTGTATAATTGTACCAGTCAGTGTACCTGTCTGATTCAGCTGTCACACTGCCCTGCCCAACACTGCCAGGATGTCGCGCCAGTTGCCATCTGCAGCCCCAGCTGCCACGCGCAGCCAGGGTGGCGCCACCCAGTGGCGTGGCCCACTGGTCTGGCCTGGCCTGGCAAGAGGCCTCTCGCTGATGCAAACTTGCTGAGTCTAGCCTTTGGCTTGGTGGGCTTCGACTGCCAATTGACATCACCTCGACCAATGTATTTTGGCATGGAATAAAATATTATATACAAATGCCACTTTTATGACCTGGTACGTACACAGTGCACCGCTGCACCACGCCCAGGGCGGTGAACTGCAGACCTTCTTCACTGCTGCACCAGTAGCTGCCCTACTCGACCACCTATCATAGTGACCGTTCATCCGAGAGCTCTACAGTATGTAATATGTGAACCATTTACACTGTTGACCACAAAAATTACAACACCAAGGAAGCATAGCAAATAATGAAATTTCACTTGTCATGAGTATACAGTACAGGAGTAATATTTCATACTTAAATTTCTAGATGATCTGTTGTTTTAAAGGGAGTAAAATTTAGTACATACTGCTATTAGCTCGGGCAGGAACAAGAGCTGTAACCCAAATGGTTATTGATTCGCTCTGAGCTTGGATGATGCTTGTAGCTATGTCACTCCATGTTTCTTCTATTCAGTGTAAGAGCTTATGAGTCATAGCGGTGTGAAAGTCTCTTGATAACCCAAGACCAAATGTTTTCAATGGAAATATGCTGGCAAGGTCAACTAACGAACACACATTTAACTAACGTAGTTAAGGACAGGATGGTGCAAATGCAGACTTGTGTTGTATTGTTGAAACATCTGGGCAACCTCAGGCAGAGTCACTGGTATTAACATGCCAGGAATGTGATGCCTATGTCCAAATTGCCAGACACGTGTACCCATTGGCACCGTATATCATCACTCCAGGTCATTGCGCCGAATTATGTACGCAAATGCAAACCGGCGATGTTCGTTGTCCTCAGAGGGTCCAAACACGGATACATCCATCGTATTATTGCCTACAGAGCTGGGTTTCATCTTGAAGTCGCTGTGGTGACACTACTGCGTCCAGTGTTGCTATAGGGAGCACCTCTCTCTCTGCTGTCATGTCAATGTGAGCCGCAACGATGCTCGCCGTCTTTGAAATCCGTCGTTCTCGAAGCGTCATCGCACTACCCTTGTGGATATTTGTCTTTCTATAAATGGGCCCATTCACTGACCCTACTTACGTCACATGGGGTACATCTGCTGGAATGGTACTCTTATGTTAGTCCTTTCAGGAGCTAGTCGGGTGGGAACGTAGAAATCCTACATGGCATTGACTGTGTCCTCCTTGAAAGCAAAGATTCCACATTCCCATGAGAGCCGTGGGGTTTTCACCAACACGAAGAGCAGTGTCACAGGAAGGTAAACCTCAGGTCATGATGCTGTTTCTGCCAAAATTCTTACAGATGCTGGTTGACGTTTCGCGATCTTCTACAGTGCATTAAACTATCTTCTTACGAATAACTTACATTCACATCTATGTTACTAAGAAACTCTCCCAGGGTCACAACCCAGACACAGTTGCTGGTTGTGGCTTTCAGTGGCAATCAAAATACGATTTTCAAGTTTGTGATCATACTGGTTGGATCCTAGACGACTGGAAAACCGTTGCTTGGTCACAAGAGTTCGATTTCAGTTGGTAAGAGTTGATGGTAGGGTTCGAGTGAGGCAGTGACGTCACGAAGCCGTAGACCCAAGCTGTCAACAAGACACCGTGCAAGCTGATGGTGGCTCCACAATGGTGTGGGCTGTGTTTACATGGTACGGACTGGTTCATCTTGTCACTGATAGGAATTTAGTTACTTTTGCCTATTTGGAGATCATTTGCAGCCATTCACGGAGTCCATGTTTCCAAACAACGATGGAATTGCCACCAAGACACAACTTTCCACGATTTATTTGATGAACATTCTGGACAATTCGAGCGAGTGATTTGGCCACCTTGATGTCCCGAGATGAATCCCACTGTACATGTGTGGGGCATAACCGAAGGTCAGTTAGTGCACAAAATCCTACACCGGCAATACTTCAGCAATTACAAACGGCTATAGAGGCGGCATGGGTTAATGATCCTGCAGGGGACCTCCAAAGACTTGTTGAGCCCATGCCACGTGGATCTGCTGTACCCGACACGATATTCGGAGGTCTCCCATGACTTCTGTCACCTTAGTGTAAACAGGTGACCGAATTCCAAAATTAAAAATGTTCTCATAATTTGTTCATGAAGAGGTACCATGTTATGCGAAAACTTCAACACAATAAGACAAGTATTACGGTTGTAAACTGTTTACATGTCTCTAGGCAGCTTAGCTCACCGCGTGGAAATACTCAAACTGCATTAATCCAGCCAGCCGGTGTGGCCGAGCGGTTCTAGACGCTTCCCTCTGGAACCGCGCGACCGCTACGGTCGCAGGTTCGAATCCTGCCTCGGGCATGGATGTGTGTGATGTCCTTAGGGTAGTTGGGTTTAAGTTGTTCTAAGTTCTAGGGGACTGATGACCTCAGATGTTAAGTCCCATAGTGCTCAGAGCCATTTGATTTTTACATTAATCCAATAGTTTCAGATTTTGGCAATGAGCGCACTTAGTGAGCTGCAACAAGCTGTCTGTAAGCATAATTTTGGAACCTTTGGAATACTTTTTCTGGCCCACACAAAATAATGAAACGAAATATTTTAATCGCTAGCACATTTTCACTGTTCATGCAATGAAACTGCTGTATAATTCATGACGTCTTAATTTATTGCTTTTTTAAATTAATTACTCTATTCGCAACGCATTTTTGAGACAGTATCCACATATACCACTGACTGTGCTTGCAGAATAACTTTCTATGACACATAGCTTAGGAGACATGACGTTGTAAAGATTGACATGGCTGAAAGACTAGCGTTTACACTTGGAAACTATGTTTATGTCTTGAGCCAAATACCCAGATTATATACATCGAGCATTTGAGGATCATTACACTCAAAGACTTCAGACAATCTTCACACATAATTTCAAAGCCTTACGAAGCTTTTCCTTACTGACACCACACACAGATTGATACAAGGTAAAAAGCTTATCGTTTACTACGTTTTCGCTCTTCATCAAGAATGACGTTTTAATTTGTTTCTCGTTTTCTACTAACTGTATTTACAACACATTTTTCAGTGTCCACATATACCACTGAATGTAACTGCAAATCTATATCACTGTGGGACACATGTTTCAGGCTGTACGTCGTCATAGACATTCAGACGCGTTTAAGACTATCTTCCTCTTAAAACCGAGCGAATACAAATTCAAACTTCCTTTGTTGTTGAAATAATCAGCAACTAGTAGCACTTTTTTTTCCCCCTTGCCGGTTGCAGGAACTTTGTTCCCTTCTTCAGAATGCTGTAACTGTACCATTATTTTCGAATATCGACAATAGGATGCTTGCAGCTTGCTACAGTGATCATGTAGTTCTTAATGCAAATAACACAATGGTGTAAAAAACGCCAAACAACAAGTGCAGACCGGAAACAGGCGTGCGTATCGAATTATGTACAGTAGTCGACTTCTGGTCATTAAAATGTAACACTATGAGAATGTATGCAACGAGCGTCCAATTGACATGACTTATTCTAGATACTAAGATCTGTAAAGGATTACCATTTCAGTGCAACCATGCGAAGTACACGGTGTATGAAACAGAATCATCCGATTAAAAAAAAAAATCTTAACTATTATGTTATTTGCGTTATGTGCGTGGAGAGAGAAGACTCTCTAGTTTTACATGGTTTCCGCTAGGTAGCAGCAGTGTGCGCCCCCTTCGGTTCTGGTAAAATGGTGTCGGGACAACAGGAAGCGTTTGTGTTCTACGTTTTGCAAAAAATTCATATGTTCAAATTTGTGTGAAATCTTATGGGACTTAACTGCTAAGGTCATCAGTCCGTAAGCTTACACGCTACTTAACCTAATTTATCCTAAGGACAAACACACACACCCATGCCCGAGGGAGAACTCGAACCTTCGCCGGGACCAGCCGCACAGTCCATGACTGCAGCGCCTTAGTCCGCTCGGCTAACTCCGCGCGACTCTACGTTTTGCACAGTTTGGGTTAGTAATAACTGTTCAGCGTGACTTTGGTACTAGGTATGATGTGAATCCTCCGACAGCACAGAGTATTAGACGATGGGATGAACAATTCCGAGAAACAAGTTGTTTGTGCAAAGGCAAATCGCCAGGCCGTCCCCGAGTGTCTGACACAGACGTCGAACGCAACCGACATAGTTTCACAAGCAGTCCGCAGAAATCCGTTCGCCATGCAGCTTGACAATTCAGCTTGCTTCCGATGTCCGTCTGGTGTGTGTTGCGTCGACGTTTACACATGATCCGTACAAAATTCAGTTACTGCAAGCTCTTCGTGAAGGTGACTCTGGACCAAACGATTCAGCCTTACATTACTGGCCTCGAAGGTCATTGGACTTGACTGTATGCGATTATTTCTTGTGAGGTTTGTAAAAGACACTGTTTATATGCCTCCGTTGCCAGCAATAAAGAATGAACCGAGACATCGCACAAGAGGGGCTGTGGAAGCTGTAATTCAAGACAT
This sequence comes from Schistocerca nitens, assembly GCF_023898315.1. NCBI lineage: Eukaryota > Metazoa > Arthropoda > Insecta > Orthoptera > Acrididae > Schistocerca > Schistocerca nitens. The sequence goes on along the minus strand of NC_064623.1, from coordinate 18,794,636 downwards.
GCTGGCTGCAGTGTGGGAACAATTTGAATACCGCATTGACATACGCCGTGAATCTCAAGGGGGACATCCCTAACACCTATGAAAAAAAAAAGAAAAAATGTTTTTGAGTTTCCTGTTCATGAAAGAAACAAATTTCATTATATATGTTTATTAGTTTCGGAAATATAGATGTGCCAAATCGAATTATTCTCGTTGATACACCCTGCACATACAGGTCAATACATCTAGATTACGTATAAAAGGAGATGTTACACATCGGCTTTCTCATTTAGAAATCACACCAGATTACCCATATGTTGTATTGTGTTTCTCTGCACTAGTTATTTGTTTTGCTTATACCGTTCCCGTACAGGCACTATGAAGCACATGATCACAGCCACATCCTACGTGCAACTCATTGTTGACATTCGCAAATAGTTCGATAGTTATAAACTTCTAAACAAGGGCACTAAGAGCCTGAATCTGGTTAAGGAAATAAAATTTATTTTGTGCAGCTGGTTGCTGACTATTTCAACAAATGCAACTACAGTTTCTGAAGATGGATAAAATATTATCTTCAGACTTTCTAAACTTTTTCAACTTACATACTTACGTCCACTATGTAACACCTTAACTCATTTGTAAAATAACGGCCCGCATCTCGTGGTCGTGCGGTAGCGTTCTCGCTTCCCACGCCCGGGTTCCCGGGTTCGATTCCCGGCGGGGTCAGGGATTTTCTCTGCCTCGTGATGGCTGGGTGTTGTGTGCTGTCCTTAGGTTAGTTAGGTTTAAGTAGTTCTAAGTTCTAGGGGACTGATGACCATAGATGTTAAGTCCCATAGTGCTCAGAGCCATTTGAACCATTTTTTGTAAAATAACCAGAAGCTTGGAGCTGCTTATAGATAGGTGTTTAGTTGTTTAAAGAATCAGGGATTTACTGATGTGATTTATAAGTGAGAAAGCCAATGTTTCATTTGTCCTTTCTTACGCAATCTAGATAAATTTATCCGTATATATATCGCATAGCTGTAGACAAATGGTAATCATCTGCAAATCGTAGTATGTGGAACCCCTCGAGTCAATTTGGCGCTTGTTGCATACATTCTCATGGCGTCACATGTTAATGACAAGGTATCAAGTATTGTACATGATTTGACACGTGCGCGTTTTGTCGGTCACCGTACGGCGGGTACCTGCCTAATTTTATTGCTGCGCAGTTCCTATTCACACCGAACACGCAGTAAAATTAGTGCAGTTGTACGTTTGTTACAAACTGCTCTTGCGAAGAATATTACGGATTTGGAAAAAAATAATGAAAACGTCATATTTATTGTTCGTCTGAGTACACAGGTACAAAAATGCTGGAACGGAAGTGTGCAGAAAGAGTGAGACAGAAATTAAACAGAGGGAAAGAGGGAGGGAGGGAGAGTGGCAGATACAGTGTGTGTGTGTGTGTGTGTGTGTGTGTGAGAGAGAGAGAGAGAGAGAGAGAGAGAGAGAAGTGATTTTTATCTGACTGGCGAACATCAGAGCCGATGCGATACGCGGAGCGGTCCGAGGCCACGTTTTAATTTCCCGTTGCTGTCGATTTCTCGTCGCTTTGTTTGCTTCCTGTTCCTTTTTTGCTCCTTTTTTTTTTTACTTGCGCAGAAATATACGTGAAATATAAACGACCGGCAGCTCCGCTTTCTGTCGCTCTAATGCAAAGACCTGCCTCATTATTTTGCAGTAACAGGACGCTGCGTAACGTGTGTGTGTTTTTTTGGGTCGGGATGTAGTGTAGACAGAGTGCAGAAGAGGCAGCGGACTAGTCCAAAAACTTAAGATGTTGCACTTTCGTTTTAAAAAGTGTTTTTGCGCTCAGCCATGAGCTGTGAATTACAGCGTCTAATTACATTCACAGAAATAACTGCGAATGATGCTCGTTCGGTGCAATTACAGCTTTTAAAGCATACATTATTTGCAGTGCTTTGGTTCCTTTTTAGTGTTCCGTACCTCAGTTAGTAGAAAAGGAACCCTTAAAAAGCTCACTTTGTTGTCTGTCTGTCTGTCTGTCTCTCTCTCTCTCCCCCCCCCCCCCCCCCTCTCTCTCTCTCTCTCTCTCTCTCTCTCTCTCTCTCTCCGAGTGTTCAAAATTCTTTTCAGAAACGGTAGACGTATCAGGGTGAAATTTACAGGGGTAGGCAAAATAATGTGAACAGTGGTAGTAATGGGATGGTTGTGTTTGACGGTCAATAATGCAGTTAACGCTATCTGCATTTTCTCGTGTAATGTGGTTGCCAGACCTCGGTTCATGGAAAATCTTAAGGTCCTCGGTCAACTACAAGGCACCAAAACCGGCCAATAATTGAATTTCAGATAACTAAAACTTGAGTTATACTACTTCTTACTTGCCGATTGCATCAACTTAGAAGCTTCTATTTTGTTGCTTGTGGTGCCACCGCATACCTCAGCACGCGACATAAATACCCACTGACATCTAGCGACATTTTAGGCAACAATTAGGTGGTTGGCAGAGAGACTACTGGCCCCTGAGCGCTAAAGGAAGAAAATATTACGTGGTTAGCCACAGTGACCACCGCCCACTGAAACCGTCTACGTAAGTGGTTAGTTACAGTTTCGCCTGCCCTTCAATGAGGTACGGCACAAGCCGCGCTGGACTTTGTGTGTTCAGTACGGACCAGGCACCAGTGCAGCCTGTTTAGAATAGTGCACACTTCGTATTTGTAATCAGAGGCTCAGGTCGACGTGGAATGAAACACCTAACGGAGTTCCAAACAGGGCAGACTGTGGGGGCGCCATTAGCTGGAGCATCAGTAACCAAGGCAGCCAACTTACTGAATGTTTCAAAGCAATTGTTTCCACAGTCATGACATCCTTCACAAAACATGGAAAAAACATCATCGTATAAACGTTATAGTGAGCGCAAATCAAAACTAAACGACAGAGATCGTCGTACGCTAACACGAATTGTGTCAAAACAACAAAAAACTACGGCGGTTAAAGTGACTGCAGAACTCTATAGCCATCTTCGAGACACTGTCCGCCGAGAACTCCACAAAGCGAATATTCGTGGACGAGCTGCTATACCGAAACCATTAGTGACGACAACCAACGCAAAGAAGCGTAAAACATGGTGTCAGGAGCATAAATCCTGGACAACTGATCACTGGAAAAACATCACGTATTCGTTATTTCCGACATGGAGCTGGGTTTACGTCTGGAGAACGCCAAAAGAAGCATACAATGCTGATTGCTTGATTCCAACGGCTAAGCATGGAGGTGGAAGTGTGATGGTGTGGGCACCCATATCATGGTATTCTGCTGGTCCCATCATTATCCTCAGAGATGGTGTTACAGCCAACGATTACGTGAACATTTTGGGAGTCATGTGCACCCCGTCATTCAAATGTTGTTCCCCAACAAACATTCTGTATTTCGGGACGACAATGCGCCCATTCACAAAGCCAGGACAGCACAATGGTGGTATGAGGAGCATGCAACTCAACTGGAGCGTCTTCCCTGACCAGCACAGTCCACGGACTTTATTATCGAGCCGTTGTGGGCGGTACTGGAGCGCAGAGTCCAGACCAGATTTCCAGATTTCCGCCTCCCTCGTCGCTGCAGGGGTTAGAAGAAGTTCTGATCGAAGGGTGGCATAACATTCCACTGGAGACTCTGCAATCAATATATGTCAGTATTACAAGAAGAATCGAAGCTGTATTATGGCAAATGGGGGTCCAACTCTCTATTAATAAACCATTTCCAAGTAAGTATAAGCGTCCACATTATTTCACCTATCCTCTGTATGTCACCTATTAACGTCTACGCTCCCTTGGTGATGTAAAAAAATGTAAGGTTGCTAAGTCAGTATAGTCAAAAGATACGACTATTTATGTCACATATTTTGGTACAAGCAAACTCACTCATCAAAACCTGTTGACTTAGAACCATGGAATTAATCAAGAAGCACGGTTTCATACAAGAACTAAAGGGGAATATCCGAAAATTGTTAATTTGTAATTACATCACATGAAAAAGAAAAATTTTGTCATTTGTTATCGGACTGTCTCTTCATCTGTCCCTTAAGCCCCTTTTTCTCAGGAGGGTAGACGTTTCTAGTTCAAATTTTTATCACATACTAACGTCTACACTCACTTGGTGGTGCAATACATGTAAGCTTCTACGTCAGTGCAACCAAAAGACACGGCCATTCACGTCTCATATTTCGATAGTCGCAAACTCACTCTTCAATACCTACAAGGTACTTCCCGTTCCTCTAGAATTATAAAATTTGCAAAGAAGCAAGGCTTCACAGAACAACCAAAAGAAAAAAACCGAAAAGTGTTTATTTGTAATTACTGTATATAAGACGAAAAATTGCTTTTTGTCATTTTATGTCAGACTGTCTGTTCCACCGTCTATTAAACCCCTTTTTCTCCGGAACAGGAAGACACGTATCAAGTTGAAAATTAATGCCATATTCTGAGGTCTACGGTGCTTTTGTGGTACAAAAACGTTAAACTTCTAAGTCAATGCCATCAAAAGATACGGCCATGTACGTCACGTGTTTAAATACTCGCAAACTCACTAATTAAAACCTGTAGCGTATTTCCCTTTGACGTACAGTCATGAAATTTTGGCACGACTTCAGTCTGGAACCGCGCGACCGCTACGGTCGCAAGTTCGAATCTTGCCTCAGGCATGGATGTGTGTGAGGTCCTTAGGTTGGTTAGGTTTAAGTAGTTCTAAGTTCTAGGGGACTGGTGACCTCAGATGTTAAGTCCCATAGTGCTCAGAGCCATTTGAACCTTTTTTTTTTTTTTTTTTTTTTTTTTTTTGGAAAGAAGGAAGGTTTCACAGTATAAGAAAAGGGGGAAAAATCAGAAAATTGTTAAATTGCTGTTACTGGTTGGTTGGTTTTGGGGAAGCAGACATAATAAAGGTTGTACGGAACCTTAAGTGTGCGAGCCCTACCAAGCTTTCTTTTTTGCTACCATACGACAGGTTTCAAGCAACCACGCATCCTCTGATGTTTGCCACGTAACACAGACAGAATGGAATCTCAGAATGGTTGATAAGTTGAACGGAAGGTGATGAAACTTCCAACTTCTGATAGAGGGAGAATCTTGCAATCATTCACGAGGCTGTTCACAGACGATGCCGGAAGACTGTATTGAAATGCAGGAACATCTGCATGGGGGAAGACGTGCGGAGGGTCTGTTCACATTGGCGTGTTGTTTGTGGAGATCATTGTTGAAATCGTTAGCTTTGACCGTAAGATTTAAATCGACCGACGCTCAGACAATTCATTGGCTAAATGGGTTTCGACTCTTCAGTTGGTATCAACAGCCCATTATCTTTTATGGTGATTGGCAGTGTCAGCGTATGGTAGGAGTGACGATGTCCTCGCTGCTTTGGTTATCGTAGTGGTTTGGGATATGTTCGCTGTTTAGGATATCATCACCGTTGAGGATAGCTTCAGTGTTTCAGGTATCCTCAGTGTTTAGGATAGCCTCACCGTTTAGGATAGCCTCATTGGTTAAGGTACCCTGAATTTGTATGATATCCTCAATATCCTCGCTGTTTAAAATATACTGTCTGATTAGAAGACTTTCATCGAAAATCTGTCCGATCATAAGCTGAGAGCAACAGAACCAAATTCTAAAAATTCACTCTAAGACGATTGGCGCAGAAAAATTTTATATGTATACCTACTGGAAAAACAAATAAATCAATTTACCATTAAGACAGCTTTCATTATTGAAAATATTTGTCAGTTTACATTTGTATATAGTTTCCTGAACATAATTATTTACGTGAGGATTTATAGGTCCAATGGTTATTAACTTAAGTTGCAAATTTTATCGATACTACAATTAGTCAGAATTATAAATGGGAACATATACTTTTTCACAGTTAACACTGAAAACTACTAATTATTGGATCTGACATAGACTTATTTTCAGACCACCTAATTTTAAAATTGTGACGTAATTGTCATGCCGTAAGTTCGATACCAGATAATACATCGAGATATAAGTATAAAAAAAATTGCGGAAAAACTGTGTTTGACACAGTTTATAATATATCATAGCGAAGAAATAACATCTAAAATAATTTACATAATAAAGTCGGCCCAAGTTGTTGCTAAAATTTAGATGATATCGAACATTTCATCACTTGAAGAGAAGTTACGAGGATGCTATGTTTCAAATGGCTCTGAGCACCATGCGTCTAAACTTCTGAGGTCATCAGTCGCCTAGAATTTAGAACTAATTAAACCTAACTAACCTAAGGCAATCACACACATCCATGCCCGAGGCAGGATTCGAACCTGCGACCGTAGCGGCCGCTACATTCCAGACTGTAGCTCCTAGAACCGCACGGCGACTCCGGCCGGCCGAAGATGCTATATTCATTATGTAGTGAAACAAAAATTATTCACAGAAGAATGACCGGCCGGAGTGGCCGTGCGGATCTAGGCGCTACAGTCTGGAACCGCGAGACCGCTACGGTCGCAGGTTCGAATCCTGCCCCGGGCATGGATGTGTGTGATGTCCTTGGTTAGTTAGGTGTAAGTAGTTCTATGTTCTAGGGGACTGATGACCTCAGAAGTTGAGTCCCATAGTGCTCAGAGCCATTTGAACCATTTTTTGAACACAAGAATGAAACAATTTCAGAGACGATCAGTTTTGGTTCTGGAGAAACGTAAGAACGCGCGAGTTAGTGTTCATCCTAAAGACAGACTAAAGGAAGAGGTACGTACGTTTAAAACGTTTCTGGGTTCAGACAAAGTTTTAACAATGTTGTCTGGAATACACTCTTTGAAATTCTGGAGGTAGCACGGATAAAGTATAGGAAGCGAAACGTTATTTAGAACTAGTATGGAAATCTGACCAATTAAGGAAGTAGTATTTGAGAACGGAGTGAGACAGTGGACGGTACTGCAGTGTTGTTACGCGAACAGCGAGTACGGTTTAGTGCAGTGAAAATGCCACGGATGTTCACACATGCAGAGCATGCTGACATGGTGTTTGTCTACGGTTTGTACAATGGGAATTCCAGAGGTGCTGTGCGAGAATACCGAATTGCGGAGTGCCGCTTCCAATCGTAAATGTTGTTTCTGAACGTCCGGTACAACAAACTCTTAATGAAGTTGAGAACATTCTTCAAGTAGTGGAACGCAACCCCACTGCTAGCTCTAGAAGAATTGCTGCTCAACTTGGTATTCTATAAACACGAGTGATACGCGCAGTACACGAGCACCGTCTGCGTCCCTTTCATCAGCAGAATGTACAACATCTGCCTGAAGGACATGCTGCCGCCCGGCAAGAATTCAGTCAATGGATAATTGTCAATGATCGATTAATTGAAGGTATTCTGTTCACTGATGAGTCGACATTTATCCACAACGGAATCAACAACACGCGCAACTCTCATGTATGGGTAAATGAAAATGTGCACGGTACTGTGGAAAAGAATTTTCAACGACGCTTCTCAGTCAACGTGTTGTGCAGTATTATGAGAGTGAATCAAATGAAAAAACCTTAAATTTGTAATAACAAATCGGAATTTCGCGCCGTTATCCTGTAAGTTGGTAAGTGTGGTACAAACAGCTTGCAGAATTGCCTGTAGGTGGCAGTATAGTGCAGATGCACACATACCGTCGCAGTATCAGTATAAAGATGGCCGCCCCACTTGAGACTTGCACCAGGGAAGTACAGCGTTCTGTTATTCAGTTTTTACGTAGTGAAGGTGAGAAACCTATAGAAATTCATCGAAGAATAAAGGTTCAGTGCCGGCCGAAGTGGCTGTGCGGTTAAAGGCGATGCAGTCTGGAACCGCAAGACCGCTACGGTCGCAGGTTCGAATCCTGCCTCGGGCATGGATGTTTCTGATGTCCTTAGGTTAGTTAGGTTTAACTAGTTCTAAGTTCTAGGGGACTAATGACCTCAGATGTTGAGTCCCATAGTCCTCAGAGCCATTTGAACCATTTGAAAGGTTCAGTACAGTGATGCATGTCTGTCACAGCAGCAAGTCTACGAATGGAGTAGGGAGTTCGCAAATGGTGTGACTTCAGTGAAAGATGCTCCTCGTCCAGGTCAGGCACAACGAGTTGTGACTCCACAGAGCATTGCAGCAGTTGAAGCCGTAGTGAAGGAAAACCGCCGAGTGACGCTGAATGACATTGCAGCATGTTTACAGATTAGTCATGGGTCAGCACACCACATTCTGCATGATGTGCTCCAGTTTCACAAAGTGTCTGCAAGATGGGTGCCACGGCAGCTGACTCCTGAAATGAGAGAACGACGTGTTGATGCTTGTGAAGAACTTCCTCGGCGCTTTGAACGACAAGGTGGTGACTTCCTTGCAGGAGTCGTTACTGGGGGCGAAACCTGGGTTCACTTCCACCAGACGGAAACGAAGAGAGCGAGCTAGGAATGGCTCCATTCCTCATCACCAAAACCAAAGAAGTTTCGAACAGAACCATCATCAGGGAAGGTTATGCTGACTCTCTTTTGGGACGAAAAAGGCGTAATTTTGGAGCATTACATGCCTAGAGGGACCACTGTCACCAGTGTATCATAAACAGATCTCCTAAAAAAAATCATTTGCGTCCTAAAATCAAATCCAAGCGACGTGGATTTCTGTCAGCAGGTGTCCTTTTGCAACATGACAATGCAAGGCCCTACACTGCCCGTACAACAGTTGCAACAATCACAGACCTGCATTTTGAGTGTCTTCCTCGTCCACCATACTCACCAGACTTTGCCGCAAGTGATTTCCATATGTTTGCACCACTCAAAGAGGTTCCGTTCTGATGAAGAGGTACGCCACGCGGCGCATGAGTGGCTGCGCGGACTACCAAAAGAATTTTTTTCTAAAGGAATTTTGTAAGCGGTGGAGGACTTGCATTGAGTGTGGGGGAGATTATGTTGAAAAGTGATACAGCTTTGTACCACTTCTGCACAATAAATAATATTTCAAAAAATATTTAAGGTTTTCATTTGACTCTCCCTCTTATTTATGACCAACTCGTCGGTCCAGTTGTTTTAGACAACCGTCTTACTGGGACACGGTATTCTGAGTTTCTTCAAAATGTGTTACCACATTACGTGGAGGATATCCCTTCGGCAACACGAGTTCGTGTGTACTTTCAGCATGACGGAGCTCCTGCACATGCCGTACGGCCAGTGACACGGTATCTCAACACAATGTACCCTGGTCGTTGGACCGGTCGCCGTGAAGTCATCACCAAGGAGGTCACTCGATCTTACCCCATTGTGGGGGTGACTCAAGAACAACGTCTGCAAGCGCAGTGTGGACACAAGAGAGGAACTTCTCGCTCGTACTTTACACGCTTGTGCCCAGGTAAAGGAATGCAAAACTGATCTCCGATCGGCGACGCAACACCTGTCTACAACAGCAGCAACATACATTCAAGTTGACGGTGGACTGTTTGAACATCTTCTGCGAGGAAACGTACACAATTAAACAAAGCATAACATAACAGTATCTTAATTTACCGTCACCTGCACCTTCCCCATTCCTAGCTGTTTTCACTGGTTCACCCGGAAACGGTTAAGAAAAGGGCATATGTTTATCGGGAGTTTTTGTTCAGAACCACCAGTAGTGTCACCCGTGAAAGCATGTACCTTCCCTCCTGACTCACCCTGTGCACCATCTCCTGAAAATACGTTTAAAGCCAGTTGTTAGGACGTCTCTTCTGTAGATACTTGTCTGGAGTAAAGCCTTTTACAGAAGTGAAACGAAAGCGGTAAGCAGTTCACCCAAGAATAGAAGCTTTCGAAATGTGGTGGTACAAAAAAAAGCTGAGGACTAGATGGGTGGATCGTATAGCTAATGTAGTGGTACTAAATCGAATTGCGGAGAACAGAAATTTATGTCTCAACCTAACCTAAACAAGAGATCGATTGGCAGCACACACTGTGAAGCCTGAAGGAGTTGTCAGCTTCGTAAAGGAAGGAACTGTGAGGAGCAAAAATTGTAGAGGTAGAGCAAGGATTGACTACAGTAAGCAGAACAAAATGTACACAGTTTGCAATAGTTAGGCAGAGATGAGGAGAATCGCACATGACAGAAAAAAACGTGGAGAGCTCCATCAAAACAGTCTCCGTACTGAGGAACACAACAATAACAACAACAACAACAAAAACAACGTTATTCAGAACACTAACAGCCGCAATAATAAGCCATTTTCATGAAACAAGTATTTCATCCTTAGCCTATGTTATTTAGCTTTGCCTGAATCAACAGGTTGCGCATATAGACTACTGGCCATTAAAATTCCTACACCACGAAGATGACGTGCTACAGACGCGAAATTTAACCGACAGGAAGAAGATGCTGTGATATACAAATGATTAGCTTTTCAGAGCATTCACACAAGGTTGGCACCGGTGGCGACACCTACAACGTGCTGACATGAGGAAAGTTTCCAACCGATTTCTCATACACAAACAGCAGTTGACCGGCGTTGCCTGGTGAAACGTTGTTGTGATGCCTCGTGTAAGGAGGAGAAATGCGTACCATCACGTTTCCGACTTTGATGTAGGTCGAATTGTAGCATATCGCGATTGCGGTTTATGGTATCGCGATATTGCTGCTCGCGTTGGTCGAGATCCAATGACTGTTAGCACAATATGGATTTGGTGGGTTCAGGAGGGTAATACGGAACGCCGTGCTGGATCCCAACGGCCTGGTATCACTAGCAGTCGAGATGACAGGCAACTTATCCGCATGGCTGTAACGGATCGTGCAGCCACGTCTCGATCCCTGGGTCAACGGATGGGGACGTTTGCAAGACAACAACCATCTGCACGAACAGTTCGACGACGTTTGCAGCAGCATGGACTATTAGCTCGGAGACAATGGCTGCGGTTACCATTGACTTTGCATCACAAACAGGAGCGCCTGCGATGGTGTACTCAACGACGAACGTGGGTGCACGAAAGGCGAAAGGTCATTTTTTCGCATTAATCCAGGTACTGTTTACAGCATCATGATGGTCGCATCCGTGTTAGGCGACATCGCGGTGAACGCACATTGGAAGCGTGAATTCGTCATCGCCAGACTGGGTTATCACTCTGCGTGATGGTATGGGGTGCCATTGGTTACACGTCTCGGTCACCTCTTGTTCGCATTGATGGCACTTTGAACAGTGGACGTTACATTTCAGATGTGTTACGACCCGCGGCTCTACCCTTCATTCGATCCCTGCGACACCTTACATTTCAGCAGGATAATGCACGACCGCATGTTGCAGATACAGTACGGGCCTTTCTGGATACAGAAAGTGTTCGACTGCTGCCCCGGCAAGCACATTCTCCAGATGTCTCACCAATTGAAAACGTGTGGCCAATGGTGGCCGAGCATCTGGCTCGTCACAACACGCCAGTCACTACTCTTGATGAACTGTGGTCGCACTACACTTCTGAAGGAAACTGCGTTGCGTCCCCATCACCAAGCTGCCTCGTGAGGGTCGTTGTTAGGATCTCAAATGTGTTAGCGCAGCCTGCAGGTGGGCATCGCGGACGATTATACTACTCCATGGAGTGACTGAGGAAATAAGCCACAAGGTTTTGTCTACAGGCGGGGAACCACTGCACTACTGCACGAAGAGAGTTCTAGAATCAGGAACCATCGCTTGATTACAATGTACTTTTCTTAATTTACATGTTCACTCAAAATTGATGATTTCTTAAGAGAAGCTGTGATCAAATTAGTCTTTTCCATTGGGTTTAAAATAGCTATTTTTTCAGAGCAAGATATAAGGTACCATCTAAAACACATTTTCAGTTACGAAACAGAAATGTGCACAAAGCAATAAACAATTACGTCTTTTAGCTATCGTCATTTTGCACGAACATGGGCTCTGCTATGTTAAGCATATCTTAAAACATACCACAACTTAAATTAAGGTATCTTGTGGAGTAAAGCGAGCTATTTATAATGAACGTTGGTCTTTATGAGATGGAAGAGCTGAGAGTTGCCTAAATAGCAAGAGAACATTTTCTGGAGCAGAATTTACCTCTGATTAATTGAAGAGACAATAATTTTGCCAATCCCACAAAGTAACTGGTAGAGAAAAATTTCCCGAAAGGTAAGATGAAATTTGAAACTTCCTGGCAGATGAAAACTGTGTGCCGAACCGAGACTCGAACTCGGGACCTTTGCCTTTCGCGGGCAAGTGCTCTACCACCTGAGCTACCCAAGCACGACTCACGCCCCGTCCTCACAGCTTCAATTCTGCCAGTACCTCGTCTCCTACCTTACAAACTTCACAGAAGCTCTTCTGCGAACCTTGCAGAACAAGCACTTCTGGAAGAAAGGATATTTTTCTGTGAAGTTTGTAAGGTGGGAGACGAGGTACTGCCAGAATTAAAGCTGTGACAGCGGATCGTGAGTCGTGCTTGGGTAGCTCAGTTGGTAGAGCACTTCCCTGCGGAAGGCAAAAGTCTCGAATTTGAGTCTCCGCCAGGATCACAGTTTTAATCTGCCAGGAAGTTTCATATCAGCGCACACTCCACTGCAAAGTGAAAATCTCATTCTGGGAGATGAAAGGTTTTGACGAGCATGAATGTCTCTTGTGCGATGAATACTACATAAAACGCTTGCAACGTGTATATCTGGTAACAACTGAATTACTGTGTTGGTGTACTAACTCCAAGGGATGTAACGTAGCTATTTACAGAGTCTCAGCACCTTGAAAATGAAAACAATTTGCATCATCGCTGCATAGTTTCTAAAGCCTTATGTCGGGGGTCTCAGGAAGACCAAGTACGGAATACTGAGTGCTTTGAATTTGCAGAATTCCCTGAAACACGTATTGACATCAACATACCGCATTTGACGTGAATATTCGATAAGAAGACCAAGATCACTAGTTAACTCTATATAGAAAGACAGCACAGGATGATTTTTTTTTTCGTGTTGACCTACTAGAAACAATAAAAACTTTAATTTCTCTTCGTTCCTTGTTGTTTCCAGTGCTCCTTCTCCCCATGTTCTTTTCCTTCCACGCGTCCCTGTTCTTCCCGATTGTTTATTTATTCCGCACTGAAAGAACTCTAAACATAGTATTTTTTTTTTAAATTCTGTCTGTTATTTCCGATTTTCTGTTGTATCTTTCTAGTTCTTTCCTTATTTCTGTAATCCAAGCAACTGTCGGTTCTCTTCTTCCAGAAATGCAAGAATATATTCTTATTCATTCGCTACAGGTGTCCAAAAAAAGATTAATCTTCCTTTTGCCACCACAAGTGATGCTTTCACTAATTTTTTTTATCTCCTCATTATTTCTCATTTTCCAGCCATGTGAAGTTTGTATTACACCTATTATTTTTCTAACAGTCCGTCTTTCAAGTACCTTTATTTTGTTCACCTCACAGTTCATCCTTAGGCATTCACATCCACATAAACATTCTGATCGTACCACAGTGGTACAGTGTTGTAGTTTTGTTTTCCTAGAAATGCATTTCTTGTTGTAAATACTCTGTGTCAAACCACATACTCTCTCGATTTTGTTGACTCTTACATCTACTGAACATTTTTCTAGTTCATTCTGTTGCAGAGATTCTCTTAGATGTTTAAATTTACTTATTCGCACTACTTTACCCTTGTGTTTCTATGAGTTTGGTGCATCATTTGCCATTGTCATGAGTTTTGTTTTCTCAGCTGAAATTTTGAGACCAGTTCGATTTGCTATTTCTTCCAGAAGATTTATTTGTATAGCTGCGTCTATCAGATTTTCTGAAAGTATTGCATAATCGTCAGCAAAAAGCCAGGCAGTTTACCTTAGGTCCATTTGTTTTCCTTCCCAGATGTATTGGTTCAATTTTGTGATTGTTTAGCTCTAAATTCCAGACTCTTACAATTTTTTTCTAGGACACAGCTAAACTCGAAAAGTAAGAAACCATCCTCTTGTCCAACACCAGATTTTACTTCAAATGACTGAGTTATTTCTACCATAAATTTAATTTCATATATAGAGTTGGTCGTTTGAGTTTCGTGAATTATGTTTCTAATTGTGCTTTGACACCAAATTCTCTAATGATTTCATCTATCGTTTCTCTGTGTCCCGAATTATATTCTTTTTGGGAACTAACAAATGATACTGTTATAGGTTTCATAGTCAGCATTCTTTGGCGAATCATTGATTTTTGGTTACAAATCTGATTTTGTGGTATCTTTCCCATCTAAAACCAACGTGATATTCTCCAAACTGTTTCTACAACTCTGTGCAGGAGAATTTCTTATGATATTTTGTATAACACTGGCAGACGTGACGCTCCTCTTTAATTACTGACATTTTGTCTCCCGTTTTCTGTAGTGGAGGATTAATGCTATTTTCCACTACTCTTGAATCTTTTCAGATTCTTAAATGTCCTCAGAAAGCTATCGTAGATAGTTTATAACCTTTCGTTCCGACCATTTCAATAATTTTGCTGTAATAGAGTCTTCACCACTTGCTTTGTTGTTTATGAGTGATTTGAAGGCTCAACAAATTTCCTCCTCTGTTGGTGCGAAATCTTCGTCAAGATCTGTGGTACTTGTGTAACTTCACTGTTAGAACTGGACAGTTTAAGACCCTGTCAAAATTTTGTTAGTGTTTCACATTTGTCTTTGTTATTTAATCCTATTTTACCATTTTCTTATTTGAAACAAATACTTGGTGCTTGCTACTCTTTAAGTCCATGTTAAAGTTTGGTACAAATTTTTAATGCTAGGCTTTCTTTGTTACGTAGTTTTTTTTTTTTTTGTTGTTGTAATTAATGCTATTATCCACAGAGATCTGCTACCTGGAAACGACAACAGACTGTAACTTTTGATTTTGTTTGTAAGTATTATTCCATAATATTATTTAGTAACGATTACTAGGTAAATAACATTTCATCTACATCTACATCTGTACTCTGCAAACCACTGTGAACTGCATGACAGAGGGTGAGTCCCATTGTTCCAATTATTACAAGTCTTTACCTGTGCTGCGCTATAATTAATCTAATCTTATTCTCACGATTCCTACAGGAGTGATATGTATGGGGTTGTAGTCTATTCCTAGAGTCATCATTTCAAGCTGGTTCCTGAAAGTTTGTACGAAGCTGTTCTCGGGATAGCTTACGTGTATCTCTAAGAGTTCGCCAGTTTAGTTTCTTCAAAATCTCTGTGACACTCTCCAATGGTTCAAAAGAACCTATGGTCATTCGTTCTGCCCTTCTCTGTAAACATACAATTTTTCTGGTTAGTTGTACTTGGTATGAGCCACACACACTTGAGTAGTACTCCAAAATGGATCGTAGGAGTGATTTTTAAACAAGCTCCTTTGCAGGCTGATTGCATTTGTCTATTAATGACACTTAAGCCTGCCAGCTCCTTACCTATGACTGAACCTATGTAACCGTTTCGTTTCATACAGCAACGAAGTGTTACACCCAGATATTTGATATAGGAGATTACGATTTTTCATTTTGTGAAATGCACTAATTTTCCTGACAATGCTGTAATTACTATGATAAAACTATGCAGGTAAGAAAATGTAACTAAGAACTTAGAACTAAAAAAAATCCGATTGGCCCTATAAATTCGTTTCCAGCCTTAACAATAACAACAGATTGGTGAGGGAGAAAGTCCGCAAATTTCTTGCGGTATGCCATACACAGATTAAGGCACTGATTAACGATTAGATCATATTGTGATATGGTTTCTGAATGTTTGTCAAATAAGGAGCATATGCGTGTTGTCACCTTCGAAACCGGGATTATGTAGAGAAGTAGATGTGTGTGGAGGTGTAGAAGAAAAGATCGCATTTGGTTCCAGTGAATACTGAAATAAGCATTCTGCTTCATGTTCATGGCAATCTAATGTACAGACCCGATTCTTAATATGAAAAACACTCCAAAAAGATCAAAGAACCATCTCCAGCTTGAAGTACACACTCCTCACCTCATATTCATTTTCTTGTAGCCTTTCCCCCACCGACCAAGGGCTGGGACGGTTATTGACAGATTTCGCACAGTTAGTTTAAGGGGTTGCCATATGCTCTTCCTGCCGCCATCCTATAACCTCGTGGAGCGGAAAACGTGTACCCAAAACTGTCTGCATATAGTGTCCTCAGAGTCTTTCGCAATGGCACGCTTCAAAAAATCTTCTCGGTTTACAATGCGAGCCACTTTGAATAAAACATTCGAGCTTTCTGTAACTGTCTCCACCCTCGTCATCAGGAGTCTCCTGACGACGATGGCAGAGATAGCTCTCCGAAAGTTTGAGTATCTCCTGATGTAGGTGGCAGAGGCAGCTAACGAAAGCTCGAGTGTTTAATGCGATGTGACGTGGCTTGTAAACCGGGATGATTTTACTGTTGTAGAGAGCGACAGTTTCCTAAATGTTTGAAAAATCGTCTAAATGAGGTGGACCTAGGGTACTAGCCCAGTATTCACGTAGTATGACGTGGAAAACTGCCCAAAAAGCAACATACAGATTGCCTGGCACATCGACCCTTATCGCCAGATAGCCTGGCGGATTTGGTGTTGGGCCAGTACACCTCCCCGTCTTGGAAGTGGCGGTATGACACATATGGCTATCCGCGCAGGTCCTCAGGCTGCGAGTTACACGCCCCGTCGGGTGCTTCGTGCACTTGACATCTTGCATCATTTGGAAAGAGGCAGAGCATCAGTTGGCACGTTTGCCTTTTCCAGAGAAACGTCTTTCCGATTGAGCTAACCAAGCACTATTCTCGACTCGCCCTCATTACATCCCTTCCGCTGGCACCTCTCACCCTAGCGTCCAACCCTCAGCGAAAATCTCCTACATACTTTGCGGAACTACCACTCTTGGAAGTAAGTATGTTGTCAGAAATGCCTTACAAGGAAACATTCCCAAGTTCCAGTAAACGATCTTGATTAAACTTGATGCGTGTCTATAGGAGGAAAAGTAGTGCAATACATATTCTTTTTGTTTTTGCCCAGTTTCCCTGTTAAGGGGTAAAACACATCCCAAAAGATAACTTGGCATTTTAGGTTTAGAAGAAATATCTTCAGAATGATGATATATAAAAAAAAATGTTTTTCGTGTAAAATTGGATGTATAATTAATGTTCTTGAAAACTTGTGTAATAATTTGAAATTTTGCAAAGTACCTCACCACCATAAATAAATTTTCAAAAATGAAAACTTCTATACAAGGTAAATTAAAGAAGCTTTCAAGCAACGTACATCCCTTTGTAACAAAGCTAGTTTATGAAACACTATTTTTGGGAAATAAACTGTATGCAATGTTCCATCAGAGTAATTTCGACATGCCAATCAAAATATCAAAATGTTCATAACTATTCTAATTATTTACTTTACTTACGTTTGTTTTGTGTTTAAAATCGTTATTTTACATTTTTCATTCGCAGCTTCTTTTTGCTTTTTGGTTTACCATTTCAAATACAAGTAGTTTGTTAACTGAAAGCGATAAGTAACTCATTATCATAGAAAACAATTACAATAATGATAGTCTGTAAGAAAATACTTAAAGCATATTCTTTTACACCATACACATAAAGTGAACGAAAATTCTTCACGTAATACCCATGATGAAAAAACGATACAAAACAAAATTCAGCAGGGTTTCGAATTGTTACTTATGAACTTCTAAATATCCTGATTTGTATCAGGTATATTTCAGTACACTAGTAAGCTTTCGTGAAGAGAATAGATTGTCTACTAAAGACGGCAGCTTGATTCTATTGTTTCTCAAGTGCAGACTGACAACATGATCATTCGACAGAATTAGATCTAAAAATCTACTTGCAAAGTTCTTCCAACAGTTAAAGCCATATACGTTCTGTGGCTATACCTATGCCATCGATCCCTTTGGGCTTTTTGTTCTCGGTTACAATGCTTAAACCAGGTTTTTTTTTCACATTCATCACCCGCTTTTTCATAGTTTTAAAAGAAGCAAGTGGTGAGTTGGGACCGAGAATTCGAGGATATCTTTTTGAAGACCCAGCTTTCCTTGCGCCATCATCAAAATCTGGTAAGCAAACGTCTGACCTCGTTAAAAGATATTTGAAAGATTTTTTCTTTCCCAGTGAGGGAAAAATATTTGTAGAGCATTGTACCTGATGATGACGAAGTTTTCTGTCTGCTGGTCTCAAAGGACTCGATGGCACAGGTACAGCCATGGGACTTTGGAATAACTTAGTGAGAAGGGTTTCAGATCTAGTTCTGTTGAATGATTACAGTGTCAATTTACACTTGAAAAGTAGTGTAATCGAGCTACATTCACTAGCGCATAATCTATTCTCTTTGTCAAGGCTTAACAGTTTACTGAAATATGCCTGATACAAATCAAGATATTTAGAGGGTCACCTGTGACAATGTTGCTGAATTTTGTTTTATATTGTCTTCTTAGTCATACATGAAGAAATTTCGTACATTTTATGTGCATAGTGTAAAAATGTTATGTTTTAAGCATTTCCTTACAGATTATCATTACTGTAAATATTTTCTATGGGAATAACAAGTTAATTATTATTTTCAATTAACAAAATACATGTATGTGAAACAGTAAGCTAAAAAACGAGAAAAGTGTTTAAAACGTAAAATAATAGTTGTTGTTGTTGTGGTCTTCAGTCCTGAATGGTTTGATGCAGCTCTCCATGCTACTCTATCCTCTGCAAGCTTCTTCATCTTCCAGTACTTACTGCAACCTACATCCTTCTGAATCTGCTTAGTGTATTCATCTCTTGGTCTCCCCCTACGATTTTTACCCTCCACGCTGCCCTCCAATACTAAATTGGTGATCCCTTGATGCCTCACAACATGTCCTAAAAACCGATCCCCTCTTTTGGTCAAGTTGTACCACAAACTCCTCTTCTCCCCAATCCTATTCAGTACCTCCTCATTAGTTATGTGATCTACCCATCTAATCTTCAGCATTCTTCTGTACCACCACATTTCGAAAGCTTCTATTCTCTTCTTGTCCAAACTATTTACCGTCCATGTTTCACATCCATACATGGCTACACTCCATACAAATACTTTCAGAAAGGACTTCCTGACAGTTAAATCTATACTCGATGTTAACAAATTTCTCTTCTTCAGAAACGCTTTCCTTGCCATTGCCAGTCTACATTTTATATCCTCTCTACTTCGACCATCATCAGTTATTTTGCTCCCCAAATAGCAAAACTCCTTTACTACTTTAAGTGTCTCATTTCCTAATCTATTACCCTCAGCATCACCCGACTTAATTCGACTACATTCCATTATCTTCGTTTTGCTTTTGTTGATGTTCATCTTATATCCTCCCTTCAAGACACCATCCACTCCGTTCAACTGCTCTTCCAAGTCCTTTGCTGTCTCTGACAGAATTACAATGTCATCGGCGAACCTCAAAGTTTTTATTTCTTCTCCATGGATTTTAATACCTACTCCGAATTTTTCTTTTGTTTCCTTTACTGCTTGCTCAATATACAGATAGAATAACATCGGGGAGAGGCTACAAACCTGTCTTACTCCCTTCCCAACCACTGCTTCCCTTTCATGTCCCTCGACTCTTATAACTGCCATCTGGTTTCTGTACAAATTGTAAATAGCCTTTCGCTCCCTGTATTTTACCCCTGCCACCTTTAGAATTTGAAAGAGAGTATTCCAGTCCACATTGTCAAAAGCTTTCTCTAAGTCTACAAATGCTAGAAACGTAGGTTTGCCTTTCCTTAATCTTCCTTCTAAGATAAGTCGTAAGGTCAGTATTGCCTCACATGTTCCAGTATTTCTACGGAATCCAAACTGATCTTCCCCGAGGTCGGCTTCTACTAGTTTTTTCCATTCGTCTGTAAAGAATTCGTGTTAGTATTTTGCAGCTGTGGCTTATTAAACTGATTGTCGGTAATTCTCACATCTGTCAACACCTGCTTTCTTTGGGATTGGAATTATTATATTCTTCTTGAAGTCTGACGGTATTTCGCCTGTTTCATACATCTTGCTCACCAAATGGTAGAGTTTTGTCAGGACTGGCTGTCCCAAGGTCGTCAGTAGTTCCAATGGAATGTTGTCTACTCCGGGGGCCTTGTTTCGACTTAGGCCTTTCAGTGCTCTGTCAAACTCTTCACGCAGTATCGTATCTCCCATTTCATCTTCATCTACATCCTCTTCCATTTCCATAATATTGTCCTCAAGTACATCGCCCTTGTATAGACCCTCTATATACTCCTTCCACCTTTCTGCTTTCCCTTCTTTGCTTAGAACTGGGTTTCCATCTGAGCTCTTGATGTTCAAACAAGTGGTTCTCTTATCTCCAAAGGTCTCTTTAATTTTCCTGTAGGCAGTATCTATCTTACCCCTAGTGAGATAAGCCTCTACATCCTTACATTTGTCCTCTAGCCATCCCTGCTTAGCCATTTTGCACTTCCTGTCGATCTCATTTTTGAGACGTTTGTATTCCTTTTTGCCTCATTCATTTACTGCATTTTTATATTTTCTCCTTTCATCAATTACATTCAATATTTCTTCTGTTACCCAAGGATTTCTACTAGCCCTCGTCTTTTTACCTACTTGATCCTCTGCTGCCTTCACTACTTCATCTCTCAAAACTACCCATTCTTCTTCTACTGTATTTCTTTCCCCCATTCTTGTCAATTGTTCCCTTATGCTCTCCCTGAAACTCTGTACAACCTCTGGTTCTTTCAGTTTATCCAGGTCCCATCTCCTTAAATTCCCACCTTTTTGCAGTTTCTTCAATTTTAATCTGCCCCTGGAAAAGTCTTACAATTTAAAACCTGGTTCCTAAATCTCTGTCTTACCATTATATAATCTGATACCTTTTAGTATCTCCAGGGTTCTTCCATGTATACAACCTTCTATCATGATTCTTAAACCAAGTGTTAGCTATGATTAAGTTGTGCTCTGTGCAAAATTCTACCAGGCGGCTTCCTCTTTCATTTCTTAGCCGCAATCCATATTCACCTACTACGTTTCCTTCTCTCCCTTTTCCTACTCTCGAATTCCAGTCACCCATGACTATTAAATTTTCGTCTCCCTTCACTATCTGAATAATTTCTTTTATTTCATCATACATTTCTTCAATTTCTTCGTCATCTGCAGAGCTAGTTGGCATATAAACTTGTACTACTGTAGTAGATGTGGGCTTCGTATCTATCTTGGCCACAATAATGTGTTCACTATGCTGTTGGTAGTAGCTTACCTGCGTCCCTATTTTCCTATTCATTATTAAGCCTACTCCTGCATTATCCCTATTTGACTTTGTGTTTATAACCCTGTAGTCACCTGACCAGAAGTCTTGTTCCTCCTGCCACCGAACTTCACTAATTCCCACTATATCTAACTTTAACCATCCATTTCCTTTTTTAAATTTTCTAACCTACCTGCCCGATTAAGGGATCTGACATTCCACGCTCCGATCCGTAGAACGCCAGTTTTCTTTCTCCTGATAACGACGTCCTCTTGAGTAGTCCCCGCCCGGAGATCCGAATGGGGGACTATTTTACCTCCGGAATATTTTACCCAAGAAGACGCCATCATCATTTAATCATACAGTAAAGCTGCATGCCCTCGGGAAAAATTACGGCCGTAGTTTCCCCTTGCTTTCAGCCGTTAAAATAATAGTATAAAACATAAAAGAAATATAAGTAAATATATAATTTGAACAGTAATGAATGTTTAGGTATTTTAATTAGATATTTTGAGAATACTTGAATAGCTCATTATGTACACATGATTTTAAAAAATGAGAAACCAGCTTTATTACATAGAGTTGTATGTGGCTTGAAAGCGCCTTTCATTTATATTATGACAAAAGTTTTCATTTTTCAAAATTAATGAATAGTAGTGGGGTGTTTTCCAGAATTTCTAATTACTACAAAATTTGATAATACAGTTTTCAAGAACATTAATTACATATCAACTTTTATATGAAAAACATTTCTTTATATTTGATCGTTTCATAGATGTTCCCACTAAACCTAAAATGTCAGATTTCCTTTGGGTGTGTTTTACCCCTTAAAATTGAAATTGGGCACAAACAAAGAAATATTAATTGCACTATTATGTCTCCTCTATGCACCTGCCAAGTTTCATGAAGATAGTTCGTTGACACTTGGGAAAGTTTCACTTGGGCATGTTCCCTTGCCAGCATACTCCACTGCAGGGAGAAAATTCATTCTGGAAACAGTGTCGTAGCCTGGAGATGCTAGGGCACTGTTTCCAGAATGAATTTTCTCTCTGCAGCGGAGTATGCTGGCAACTGCTGTAATGTCTGGAAGATACGAGAAGGCGTGCTGGCGGAAGTGGAGTTGTAAGGGCGAGTCGTAAGTGGTGCCAATTGGAAGGCCACATGCTTGTGAAAAATGAAGCTCTCAGATTCGGATCTGGTCTGGCACAGAGTTTTGGTCTACCAGGATGTTTCAGATCAGCGCAAACTTGACTGCAGAGTGAAAATCCGTTCTGGCGTTCTTAATAGCTTTGCAAGCCATTGCCACTGATAAGGCATGATATTATTCACTAACTGTCGGTTATGTAGTTTACAATAATGATGTAGGTTGAAACAATGAATTGAAATATGTAGCATCACTGGGATTCGAAACTGGTCTCCTGTTTACTTGGCAGGTGTACTGTCTATTTGCGCTATACTTGCACTCCGGTTACCACAGCTGCATGTGCTATGCTGGTACATCTACCTCGCCAGTACAAATTCTAATTCAGACCATTGCTGATCCATGCTTCTGCAGTAGTCAGGGTGACAGTGTGGCACAATGGATATCACATGTGCCTAGTATGCGGAAGACTATTGTTCGAATCCCGGTGCTAGTACAAATTTTAATTCTATGCTCCAGCCTACGTCATCATAGATATAGGTGGGACCCAATACATCTCAGGCAGCCGTGTGGAGTGGGGCCAAGTGGTTTGAGGCGCCATGTCACGGATTGCGCGCCCCTTCCCTCAGGCACGGGTGTGTGTGCTGTTCTTGGCATAAGTTAGTTTAAGTAGCGGTGTAGGGACAGACGACCTCAGCAGTTTGGTCCTTTAGGAGTTCACTTAAATTTCAACGTTTGCCTCAGGTACTTCAGCTGTATATGGTTAAGTTGCTCTTGTGACCACAGTTCTTATTTCATCTTACCTGCCTGTTAGTGCTACACTATTCGCTGTAGACATGCAGGATACAGATTAGCTGGCTGTTTTCCAAGGAATTCCTTGTGGGGTGGGGTAGTGCCTATGTACATAATAAACAGTACTCCATTCGAGTCCGTAGATGTATCACGGCACTGCACTGAACAGATCTGCAGGGGCAGTTGAATTTAGTGTAATTAAAAACTAATTCTTGTCCTTTATAGGTCCCCTTACTCTGACTTCATAGCATTTCTGTTCAAGCTAGAGAGGGTTCTTGATTCACCTTGTAGGAAGTACCAGAAATTAGTTATATGTGGCGACTTCAGTACAAATTTTGTATATGATGGTGCAAGAATACCGATGTTGGTAGCTCTCGTAGATTTATATGATCTGATGCAGACTGTGTTTTTTCCAACGAGGGTGCAGGGGAACAATAGCACAGCCATAGACAATATTTTATTCACTCTTCATTACTGGATCGGCATTCTGTTAGTAAAAGTGTGAATGGTCTTTCAGACCATGATGCACAAATGTTAACACTAAAAGTCTTTAGTATTCAAACAAATGTCACATTTAATTACAAACTACGTAAGAAAGTTAATCCAACAGCAATAGAGAGTTTTCTAAACCTTGTCAAGGAAACAAGAGTGGCAGGATGTTTATAGTGCCAATAACATAGATGACAAAAATAATGCTTTCATTAACATATTTCTCATGCTCTTTTAGAGCTGCTTTCCATTATAGCGTTCTATTATAACATTCTAATTATAACGTGCCCCAGGGATCAGTATTGGGGCCACTCATGTTCCTTATTTATTTAAATGATATGTCCTCTAGTATTATGGGTAACTTTAAAATATTTCTGTTTGCTGATGACACTAGCTTGGTAGTAAAGGATGTTGTGTGCAACATTGGCTCGGTTTCAAATAGTGCAGTAAATGACATAAGTTCATGGCTTGTAGAAAATAAACTAACGCTAAATCACAGCAAGACTAAATTTTTACAGTTTCTAACACATAATTGAACAAAGCCTGACGTTTTAACTTCACAGAATGGTCATATGACTAGTTAAACTGAACAGTTCAAATTTCTAGATGTTCAGATAGATAGTAAGCTGTCATTGAAAGACCTCGTTCAGGATCTTGTCCAAAGACTTAATACTGACATTTTTACTATTCGAATGGTATCGTTCGACACGAAAATTAGTCTACTTTGGTTATTTTCGTTCGGTTATGTCGTATGGTACTATATTTTGAGGTAACTCTTCCCATTCTAAAAGGACATTTTTGACTTAGAAACGGGCATTTTGGGCAATAAGTGGTGTAAGTTTACGAACGTTTTGTCGACCTCTGTTCACGAGTCTAGGTATTTTGACATTGACCTCTCAACATATATATTCCTTACTGTCATTTCTTGTTAACAATATTAGCTTATTCCCGAGAATAAGCAGCTTTAACTCGGTTAATACTCGGCAGAAACGAAACCTGCATTTGTATCTGACTTCCTTAACTCTTGCGCAGTAAGGATTGCAGAATTCTGCTGCACCCATTTTCAATAAGCTACCACTCGAATTCAAAAATCTTAGCAGTAATCCACGCACTTTCAAATCGAAACTGAAGTGTTACCTCATGGGTCACTCCTCCAATTCTGTAGAGTTCCTTGAAAAATTAAGCTGCTTCCTGTGTTATATTGTTGATTCCATTTACTTAAATTGATGGATTGGGTTTTTTCTGTTCATAAAGATTTATCTTTATCTGTTATTACTTTTAGCTGTAATTTCATGTACTGACACATTCCATGACTTTGGAGATTTTCTCCTCAATTTGGTCCTACGCAACTTGATGTGTAAATAAAATAGATAAAGTCCGCTTTGGTACACCAACATATTGTACAAGGGCATGCCAAGGTGAATACACCGACTGCCATCAGATCACCAAAGATAAGACACTGTCAGACGTGGCCTTGGACAGGTGACTGACGAGATAAACCACACATGGTTGACGATTTCCCTTTTGGATTCACGACACAGGTGGTGGCAAAGAGTCTCTGATCACCAATCTTTGCGCCAGTGTCCTCTGCAATGTCTCAGGGAGAGAGGACTTGTTATGCTGTTGACAGTGATTTGTTCATCGGATAGGGATGTAAAGCTCGACGGTCCGCTGGGTGGTCACCGAGAGAAGTGCGTTGTGTCCTGGCAACGTGTTTCAACCTGTCTCCTCTCTCATCATGTCTAACATTGAAAACCTTTCCAATTTAGGTGCCTGAACCAGGCTTTCTGGGTCTCCCGGCCATTCATGCTATACAACTTTGCTGTATTGGCGGTGTCGTCATGGGCATGTACAAACACAATAGCTCCTGTCTGTCAGTCCGTCACATCTTTCCACATGCACCCATTTTACTGCACTAATTACACACAACCAAGTGGCAAACAGGTATTCCTTTATTGCCATGACTTACATCAGCAGTGTAGTGTACTATGGGCACCTCATAACGGCTCTACTCTGCGTATGGCACTGCAAGCCTCTGGGAAGCTTAGGTATTTTCTTAACTCCACATCAACAGTTTCTTTTGATTCTTTTCAGTCTGTGCTCCAAGGAGTAGAGGCGGGTTTCTGAAGATCCAGCGCAAATTCGCATGTCTCTACAACTAGTTTTCAGACAACCTGGTAGTTCGTTAGAGGTGTTTCCAATTATTGTCAGACTTTTTACATTGTCTAGATTATGCACTACTACATATGTTAATAATTATTTTTAGTATTGTTAATTTACCTTCTGCACCTTTTGTTAACCTTCAGGATTCGACTGTTCTCCAAAATGGATATCAGCTAGTTTGGAGACTCTAACAGCAGCATAGAGATGTTGGAGTAAAGAAGTGCTTAGCAGGCAGATTCAAGACGCCAAACTTCGTTCTTTCTGTGGTTACTTAATAGTAAACTCCTGCCCCGCAATGACTTTACACTTGCTTCGATTTTTGGCAGCCACACTTTCATGATATCACTAGCGCCATTCGCACTTTGGCATTCAAATTATCTTCATAATTCGATTATTCTATTTATATTGATCAATGTAGTAAAAGAACACCTGCAAGAAGTAGGAATAACACAGTTTATTATATTAGACACAAAAATTTTATGGAGGAAATTCATGACTACCCAAGAAGGCTGGAACACCTCCATGTGAGGAGCGGAAAAGAGCACATGCACACAGAACGTAGGTTATATGGGCGTCAAACCACCGCAAATGCTGAATAACTGAAAAACATTGGGGTCAGGCTACAACTATGTCTCACTCGCTACTCAACTTCTGCTACCACGTTTTTCATCCTTGCAACTCCAGTCAGGTTTCTGAACAATCTATAAGTAACCTTCTGCTGTCTGGATTTTATCACTGCTACATTCAGCATTTGAATGAATGTAATTCAGACAACACTGTCAAAAGCATTATCAGTATCTACATACCGAGGTAACAAAGGTCATGGGGTACCTCCTAATATCGTGTCGAACTTCCTTTTGACTGACATACCACAGCAACTCCACATGGCATGGACTGCACAAGTTATTGGAAGTGCACAGCAGAATTATTGAGACATTTTGCTTCTATAGCCATCCACAATTGAGAAATTGTTGCCGGTGTAGGACTTTGTGGAACAATTGACCTCACAATTATGTCCCATAAACGTTCAGCAGGACTCAAGTTGGGCGATTTGAGTACTTGAATCATTCACTCTAATTGTCCAAATAAGATCTTCAAACCAACAGCGATCAACTGTGGCCAGATGACAAGGCACATTATCATCCATAAAAATTCCACCGTTGTTTGGGAACATGAACTCCATGAATAACCATTTACAGCCATTCATCGTGTCAGCTGGACTACAGCACCCAGTCTAGCCCAGGTAAACGCAGCCCACACCATTATGCAATCATCTGAAGCTTGCACATAGCCTTGGTGACAACATGGGTTCATGGCTCAGTGCGGTCTACACCACACTCTAACCCTACCATAAGATGTTACCAACTGAAATCGGGGCTCACCTGACAAGGCCACACTTTCCCAGTCGTCTAAGGATTTCCGAAATGGAGTGTCCCACGCATCTGGCTCCAACTACCACTCTGCGTTCAAAGTCTGTTAATTCCCATTGCGGAGCCATAGTACGTCAGACACATTTTCGTATGAACCAGCTGAGTAAAAACGACACCTCCGCCACCGCACTGTACTTTTATAAGTTGTATACACGACACTACCACCATTTGTATATGTGCATACCCATATCTCATGAATTTTGTCACTTCACTGTATAAATGACTAACATCTGTCTATGTTGTCACTCCAAGACAAACTTTAAGGTCTCCAATATGTATTATGGGCCCCCATCGCATGAAGATTGCTTACGACGAAATACACTCCTGGAAATTGAAATAAGAACACCGTGAATTCATTGTCCCAGGAAGGGGAAACTTTATTGACACATTCCTGGGGTCAGATACATCACATGATCACACTGACAGAACCACAGGCACATAGACACAGGCAACAGAGCATGCACAATGTCGGCATTAGTACAGTGTATATCCACCTTTCGTAGCAATGCAGGCTGCTATTCTCTCATGGAGACGATCGTAGAGATGCTGGATGTAGTCCTGTGGAACGGCTTGCCATGCCATTTCCACCTGGCGCCTCAGTTGGACCAGCGTTCGTGCTGGACGTGCAGACCGCGTGAGACGACGCTTCATCCAGTCCCAAACATGCTCAATGGGGGACAGATCCGGAGATCTTGCTGGCCAGGGTAGTTGACTTACACCTTCTAGAGCACGTTGGGTAGCACGGGATACATGCGGACGTGCATTGTCCTGTTGGAACAGCAAGTTCCCTTGCCGGTCTAGGAATGGTAGAACGATGGGTTCGATGACGGTTTGGATGTACTGTGCACTATTCAGTGTCCCCTCGACGATCACCAGTGGTGTACGGCCAGTGTAGGAGATCGCTCCCCACACCATGATGCCGGGTGTTGGCCCTGTGTGCCTCGGTCGTATGCAGTCCTGATTGCGGCGCTCACCTGCACGGCGCCAAACACGCATACGACCATCATTGGCACCAAGGCAGAAGCGACTCTCATCGCTGAAGACGACACGTCTCCATTCGTCCCTCCATTCACGCCTGTCGCGACACCACTGGAGGCGGGCTGCACGATGTTGGGGCGTGAGCGGAAGACGGCCTAACGGTGTGCGGGACCGTAGCCCAGCTTCATGGAGACGGTTGCGAATGGTCCTCGCCGATACCCCAGGAGCAACAGTGTCCCTAATTTTCAGGGAAGTGGCGGTGCGGTCCCCTACGGCACTGCGTAGGATCCTACGGTCTTGGCGTGCATCCGTGCGTCGCTACGGTCCGGTCCCAGGTCGACGGGCACGTGCACCTTGCGCCGACCACTGGCGACAACATCGATGTACTGTGGAGACCTCACGCCCCACGTGTTGAGCAATTCGGCGGTACGTCCACCCGGCCTCCCGCATGACCACTATACGCCCTCGCTCAAAGTCCGTCAACTGCACATACGGTTCACGTCCACGCTGTCGCGGCATGCTACCAGTGTTAAAGACTGCGATGGAGCTCCGTATGCCACGGCAAACTGGCTGACACTGACGGCGGCGGTGCACAAATGCTGCGCAGCTAGCGCCATTCGACGGCCAACACCGCGGTTCCTGGTGTGTCCGCTGTGCCGTGCGTGTGATCATTGCTTGTACAGCCCTCTCGCAGTGTCCGGAGCAAGTATGGTGGGTCTGACACACCGGTGTCAATGTGTTCTTTTTTCCATTTCCAGGAGTGTATTTAGTTCATCTCACTAAGTAATTAGTTCGTATTCTGCGGGGCCTCTAAGAATAACGCCGTTGCGCACCAGTAAGTCCATATCATCGTCACCATCATCATCCATGACTCCAGGAAAAGCACAGGTTGAACCATGGTACGTCTGCAGACAATTTTGCCTTTCTGTAATCTTGTTGCAGTCCTGCAACGTGTCACACGGGATGGCCATGCAGACCTCACAGAAGTAGGAACTCCTGGCACTTCCCAACTATGTTGTTACTGAGACATATTCAGCTCAACGCCTGTCATAGTCCAAATCATTTCACACCCTCAGAATTGAGTGTGTCCACTGTTTTTTCTAGATTCTTCCGACAGACTGGTTTCGTGCAAAAGATTGAAAGAACAATAATCATACGGATGCGTGAAACTGTCACTAACTCATTCGACTGTTTTCATTCTGTTGCTTCCATAGACTGTTTCTACTCAGAAGAATGAATGAATAATTCAGCCAATACACAAAACTACAACCGAACGAGTAGATTGCTTTGCAACAATCTGTTGTTCTGTTGTTTCCGTGTTGCTGTGGACTTCAATTCCAAAACTGATTTGATGCAGCTCTGCATCCTACTCTGTCCTGTGCAAGCCTCTTCATCTCCAAATAACTACTGCAACCAACATCCTTCTGAATATGCCTACTGTATTCATCTCTTTGTCTGCCTCTATGATTTTAACATCTCATACTTCCCTACAGTACTAAATTGATGATCCTTCGATGTCTCACAATGTGTCCTATCAACTGGTCCCTTCTTCTAGTCATCTTGTGACACAATTTTCTTTTCTCTCCAGCTCTGTTCTGTGCCTTCTCATTAGTTACATGATCTACCCATCTAATCGTCAGCTTGAACTCTCTACTTCTCTACACTATTTATGGTCAATATATGGCTATAATCCATACAAACACTTTCAGAAAAGACTTAGTCACGCTTAAATTTGTATTCGATATTAACAAAATTCTCTTCTTCAGAAATGTTGCCAGTCTACATTTTGTATCATCTCTACTTTAGCTATCATAAGTTATTTTGCTGCCAAAATAGCAAAACATATCTACTACTTTCAGAGACTCATTTTTTAATCTAATTCCCTCAGCATCACCAAATTTAATTCGAGCACATTCCATTATCCCTGTTTTGATTTTCTTGATGTTCATCTTATGTCCTCCTTCCAAGACACTCTCCAATCTGTTAAACTGCTCTTCCAAGTCCCTTGCTGTCTCTGACTACTACAATGTCATTGGTAAACCTCAAAGTTTATCTTTCTTCTCCATGAACTTTAATTCATGCTCTGGCTTCTTCTTTTCTTTACTTTACTGCTTACTCAATGTATAGGCTGAATAACTCTGGGGACAGGCTGTCTGACTCCTTTTTCAGCCATTGCTTCCTTTTCGTCTTCTTCGACTCTTATAACTGTCGTCTGGTTACTGCACAAATTGTGAGTAGCCTTTCGCTTCCTGTATTTTCCCACTGCTACATTCAGAATTTTAAGGAGTGTATTCGAGTCAATGTCGTCAAAAGTTTGCCTTTCTTTTACCTATTTTCTAAGAAAAGTTGTACGGTCAGTATTGCCTCAGGTTATAACACTTCCGTCTGCTACTACTGCACCATAACCTCAATGCCAGAAACAGGTTGTGACATGAAACTATTTTGTAAAAGCAATTATGGTACAAAACTACAGAGCAGTGTTACCCTCTGAGAGGAATTTTGTTATGTTGACCGTGTTATTCCTAACGGAGGCGGCTTATTGGAAATGAAAGTCAGAATTACGTAAATATTGGAATAGTAACAAACAAGATTTTGCCTAGCTATATTGTTTAATGAATAACGAAACCGGTCGCCAGCCTAATTAGGCATGAGAATGACTAACATTCTCGTTCAAAAAAATAATTATTAGCAACCATAACAGACTAACACAATCTAGACTTGGCTACACGCGAGTGCAATGAACTCTGACACACATATGTTTTAAGATTGAAGCTAACAACTGGAGTAGCACTGGCTATTTGCAGATTTATAACATGTACAGAAAACCACTATCACTTTCAGGGTTTACACAAAGTGGGTGGCCTTTATACTGTTAATATGCACACAAGAAAGACAAACACTTAGTAATTATGAACAGATAATTTCCTACTATGCAATTTTCCACTTTTTTCTACTTCGAAACACAATGTTACCAAAATTTCAAGAACTGACTCACCTTTTAGAATTTACTATAGGTATTAAGGTGATCATTAGCTAAGCAAAACTTTAGAAGACTCAGCCTCAAGCACTTTAATTTAACAGTTGGCAACAGCACTTTAAATAGCAGTTTTACTAGGAAAATTATTTCAGCAAGTATCATTAACTTTAACTCAGTCTCTTGCCACAATAACTTTAACTTTACTCTGTCCAATATTTCAAGAGACGTTAATTAGCAAAACTCTAGGCTTTAATTTCTTTTAGTAAGGACACTCGGATATCACTTTAGTTCAAACGGAGAGGACCCTGAGAGGTGTTATGATGAGGAGAAAATTCAAGGTAGGTACATAAATTCAGATGCACATTACCTTATATTTCAGCACTATAACACATCCATTAAACTGATCCTTCACTGTACATTCTTATAATATTACATTGCAATGATTGCGCAATGTGGTGGCAACTGCATGTCGGTAGGTGGAATTGCAGACAGAATTGCTGGGCTCTGTCAATTCTTGGTGGCGAAGATAGATACAAATTCCAGCTATTTATCCATACATCCGAGGCCTTAGAAAGAAGCAGGAAAAGCCTCTCTCTCTGAATCAGCACAATATGCACCTTTATAATGGCAGTGCACGGAATCGTGGCTCATCTCTGTCTGTTGGCTCGTCTCCGACTCGTAGCTTGTTCACGACTGCCTATCAGTTCCACCTTTTCCACCTAGGCCAACCACATTTTGCGCGCGCTACGCTGTTCCGTTCCTGAGGGGAACCCCTACACCTTTTACATACAGAATAACTAAGAGCCCTAAGTGAGGATCAGCAGTTTACATAACAGCAAACAAATGCATTGAATAACAAAGAACATTTGCACATATTGACATCTCTACAAAAAATTATTCACACAAAATTACAATTATATACAGTAAGTTTTGTTCCCTCCAAATGGGACAAAGAGTTTAAATGAAATATATGCTACACAGCATAGAACCAAATCATGACATCAAAGTTTTAACAAAGAAAGGAGTATACAGTTTTTGTGTTACCTATTCAAAGAAACGCATTTACAAAAGCTCAATGATGTAACATTTAACATTAAATGAGACAAAGACCAAATAGGTCAGTATAGCATTAGAGCCATGGTGTTACACATGCCCCATGTTTCGTTGAAGTTTCCTGTAAGGGATACTTCAAGGAAACATCTATAACACCTAAGTGGTGTTGGCTAAAAAAAATTGTACCATCCAACTTCAGTTGGAAGAAAAAAATACACATTACAAACATACAGCATAAACACTAAGAAATTTCATACATTTCTTCCAAAAAAAAAAAAAAACATCCCCAAAATAAAGCATTTACAGTAATTTTCATACCCACACTTGTTTAAGGAAACTAATTTTACATCGTTACACAAGATGTCTTTAAGCATGTTCATTTCATACACATACAGTTCAAATAAAAGATAAACAGTACACAGAATAAGCTTCATATTAGTAGAAAAAGTATCGCCTCCAAATAAAATTAAATAAAAAAAAATAATAATAATAATAAACACATATACAATAGCACAGAACATTTTAACTCAACGAAACACAAATTTGTCTTTCAATGTTGTATCAATTAATGAAATATTGAAAAATTCAGTTTGGATCCACCTGTGCACAAATATCTACACAAAATAGCTATGAGAACTCTTTTTCTCAACTGGTTCTTTAAATACAAAAGTAACTTTTCAAGGTTTTCTCAAAACAGTTAACTTTAAATCTGCTCTTCATTAATAGCAGTCCAAAATGTTTGTTGAACATAAACACATTAATCTATTCAGAACCTATTTTTAATCATCACTGCTGTGTTTACAACAAGGCAGTCCAAAACTTTAAGTTATTCCAAATAACCTAGCATCAAAACATCTACATCCCTGTGCATAAGAATCCATATATATTCTATAATAAATTTTCACTGACTTCAGAAAGAATAGTCAGTACATAACACATTGACCAATAAACCTAACTATGTTCACTGCTTGCCTCAGCACTAGCAGTTATGTTACACGGTCTGCCCATTATTGTTTTGGCAGTCTTTATAAACATTTAGGCACAAAAACACACTTTAGATTAAAAAACACTAAAGAAAACACATTTTAAATGGACACACTGCCCCATCCTATAGGTTTGGCAGTTCGTGACCACTTATCAACTCCTTGCCCCCACAATGGCAAGTCCTTTGGCTACTGCTCACATAGCATATATGGTAGTCCTCAATTTCAGGACTACAGCATTGTTATTGCTTTGTCTTGTTTTGCTGCCCAACAACATACTTTTGAGCAGTTTATTGTTATCATCTCCAAGGGTTTTCCATCATTATGTCACATTTTTGGTAAAATTTGCTTTAATGGTACAAAACATATAACCTGCAACTTTGAAACAGTAATTAGACACTGGCAACAAAACCATTACTTTTCAAATGACAACATCAGAAAACATATACATTAGTCAAGAAACAATTAAATGTCATACTTGGGGTCAAGACAGGATTAAGGACTTCTTACTACTCCTTTACCATTGTTTTTGCACACACAGCTAGGCCATTACATACATCAAGATCAGGACAATAATTTCATAAACCTATTGCAAGTGATTTCTGCCTACTCTTTGTGGCACTAGACACAGACATCCCTCTCACATCTATCTTATACACATTAGTCAGGTTCATCTCCTTAGTTTTTTAACACACATATATTTTCAACATCATATTTATCCCTATTTTCAAAAATACATTTACATTTAGTCAAATAACAGTATACGTTTCCCTTGTTTTCAGTATTCTTACTTTTTCACATCCATATTTTTCCTTCCAATTACTTTTTCATTACATTTTCTCTTTACAATATCCACAATACTCACTACACTTTCATTTTTCTTGGTCATTTTCTAGTGTACCCAATGTAATTATTCATTTCTATTTACTTGTCCACAAACAATACACAGTATCCTACATTATTTCCACACTATTCAGTTTACTCTGATAGAGAAGAAGGAAAGAAGATAGCAAAAGTTCTGAATGATGAAGAGGAAGGTTGGCAGCACGAAAAGAAACGGAAATAGTACTGGCAACGACTCGGGTCCCTGGTGCTCGTCAGGCACCTGACAATGCAAAGAGTGCATGTCCCCTGAGGCTTCTACTTTTCATTCATTATTGGTTTCTGTGGACATACAGCTTCAGGTCGACTATATTTCTAACTCCTAAAGGCTTCCTTGACCTAGGATACACAAGAAAATAAGCATTTGCATGTGGAGTTCCTTGCACTTCAAATGGCCCATTGTAAATGTATTTGAATTTAGAAATTTCATTATTAATTTCACTAGATTTTTCATGGGTTTTCACTAAAACATAGTCTCCAAGCTTAAATTTAGTTGTTTTGAGATTATTGTCATGCCTTTTAGATCTAGCGGCCGCTTTCTCTTTCATTCTTTTCTTAACTAATTCTTTTTTCTCATGCAGGTTAATTCCTACAACAGGTGGGAATTGCAAGATCTTTTCAATAATACTTTTACTTTTACGGTCCAACAGAATTTCTTCAGGGGTAAAACCAGTGGTTTCATGGTATAAGGTGTTCATGGTCTTTTCAAAGTCACTTACAAATCTGCCCCAAGCCTTGTGGTTATGGTGACAGTAGGTTCTACCTAACCTCCCTAATTCGCGCATATATCTTTCGACAGGGTTACTAGCCGGGTGGTAAGCTGAAATATATTTAACTTGAACAGCATGTTGCTTCATTCCTTCCTTCCAGATTTTTGAGATAAACTGTGGTCCATTATCAGACAAAACTGCTTTAGGTTTACCAATGGTGTTAAAATACTCAGTCATCTTGCTAAAAACTGCTTTAGCAGTGGCTTTCCTAATTGGGTATAATTTAATAAATTTGGAGAACACTTCCAACACTACAACAATGTAAGACCAATTGCCTGAGGTTTTTGGTAAAGGGCCATACAAATCCACTGATAGTAATTCTAATGTGTCCTCTGGTATTGTATTCTGCATGTAACCTTGATTTACTCTATTTGTTACTTTTGCCCTCTGACATACATCACAAGATCTTATTCTCTCAGTAATTTTCTTAGTAGTACCTACATTAATCGCAACCACATCAGTCAACTTTTCAATACACTTCTTGGGACCACAATGTCCTAAGGCAAGATGAAAATAATCAATTACTTCAGTCTCAAATTGTCTAGGCCAACACACCTTCCATTCTTCAGTGCTGGTATTCTTTCTCCTGTACAAAACCCCATGAAATATTTTGTAAAATCTACTGATTTGTGGGAAATTAGGGTTACTAAAATTAATTTTCACTGACTTCCAAATTTCATCCTCATTCTGGTGGAACCTCATACTTTTACAGATTTGCTCAATTCTTTTCCTACCTGGAACCTCCTTAATATATCTCATATGAAATTTGCCATCTTCATTACATTCCCTTGGTAAGTTGTTCATACCCTCAGGCAATCGTGATAAGGCATCAGCTACATAATTATTACTACCCTTAATGTACAATATCTCATAATCAAACTGTTGTAAGTACAGGGCCCATCGACTCAGCCTGCCAGTAAACAGTCGACAGTTTTTCAAAAAGGTTAATGCTTTGTGGTCTGTATGAATTATAGTTTTATGTCCCCATAAATAAATCCTAAATTTCTTTAATCCCCAAATGATTGCTAAGGCCTCTTTCTCTGAAATAGTATAGTTCTTCTCATATTTAGTTAAAGTCCTACTAGCAAAAGCAATGGTATTATGTTCTGTTTCCCCAGATTCTGTGTTTTCCTGAAATATTTCAACACCAATACCATAAGCACTACTGTCTGTAATCATGTGGAATGGCTTACTTAAAACTGGGTGATGTAAAATGTTTTCCCTTACTAATTCAGTCTTCAAATTTTCAAAATCTTTCTGACATTCAGATGTCCAAATATATACACTATTTTTCTTTAACAAGTTATTCAAATGTGGGCTGTTAAAGGCTTGCCCTTTCACAAATTTGCGGTAAAACCCACAGAGACCTAAAAATGCTTTCAACTGTTTCCTGTTCTTGGGAGGAGGGCACTTTTCAATAGCATTTAGCTTTTCTGGGTCCTTGCCAATCCCAGATGTGGTTATTATGTGTCCTAAAAACTTAATTTCTTGTCTCACAAATTCACACTTTTTTAACTTTAAAGTCATGCCCCCTGCTTGAAGAGCAATAAGGGTTTTGTTTAACAGATCACAATGCTCTTCCCAGTTATCAGTAGCAATCAATAGGTCATCCACATATACAGTCAATCTAGCACAAAGTTCTTTTCCTAATACAGAATCCAAAGCCCTAATGAAAACAGAAACAGAAGTATTCAAACCAAATGGTACAACTTTGTATTGGTAACATTTTCCTGCAAACAAAAAAGCTGTATATTTCCTAGAATCTTTGTGTAATGGGATCTGCCAATATCCAGCAGTCAGGTCTAAACTAGTCAGATATTTTACATTGTGGAACTTCTGTAATAAATCATCTAAATTTTCAGGCCTGTCTATTTCCCTCCTGACAATTTTATTCAATGTCCGTGCATCAATAACTACTCTTACACCTCCATCCTTTTTATTGACTATAATGAGTGGACTATTATATTCACTATTGCTTCTTTCTATTACCCCCCATTCCAGCATTTTATCAATCTCAGCTTGTACCGCTTCTTTCTTAGCTATAGGTATTGGGTATGGTCTGACAAAGAATGGTTCATGTTCCAGGATATCCATACAGTATTCAAAGTTGTTTACGACACCTGGTTTATCAGAGAACACTCTCTTATTGTTACTCAAGATATTAAATAAATCATCTTTCTGTTCACATGATATTTCTTGTATAACATCAACAATTTCCCTAAAACTGTCAGTTTTTAGATCATCCTGCAATAAACTTTTCACATGGTAGATTTCATATAGTTGGGATAAACCATCATTTTCAGATTCTATTTTCAACAAAATGGGTGCTACATTCTCAGCTTGGACCTGGTTGTCACCTTCAAATTTAATTCCTATTGTTCCGGTTTCCCTATTAATCTTAACAGTTCCACTACCGCAATCTAAAATTACCTTTTCTTTGTCTAGCCAATCAATACCTAGAATCATTTCAGCACTTAGTTCAGGGACTACTAAAAAATCATGTTCAAATTTTTGGTTTCCTATTTCGAAGTCCATCAATACTTGTTTTTGAATGGGCTTGCTGGACCTACCAGTAGCTCCTATAATTTTCACTCCACTAACAGACATTATTACTAACCCTGGTTTGCATGAAATATGACCAAAGAAAGATTCTGATATGGCACTAATCTGGGATCCTGTGTCTAAAAGCACTTGCAGCTCAGTGTTATAAACATTTACAGGTATTATAGTTTGTTTAATAATTCTCTGTTCCTTTTCCTCCTGTTCTTCCCATAACAAATCCTGCTCAACCATAATGTCTTTCCAGGAAATATTACCTACTGATTTCAGTTTTATATCAGGTGGCTTTTTGGGTTTGTGGACCTCTACATCTTTACAGATCTTTAACAGTTCACATTCTACTATATTTATCTCTGGACACTCTTTAGGTTTTTGTAAATCTATTTCTGTTATTACATTAAGTAAAGCCTGCCCTAATATAGTGTCATCCGGCGGTTCTTTCGGTTTTGTTTCAGTTACACATTCCGGATTCTGTTTCGAAAAGATGTCATTAATTTTTTCGTAACCTCTTTCAGTAAAAGTATATTCACTTTCGTTTACACCTGAGAATTCATCTTCACTCGAGTCATCACTACTCCCTTCCTCACCTGAACTATCACTGATTTCGTTTTCATCATCAGATTCGAGCAGGAAAGCAACTTTTAAACAGTGAGGCAGATTATCGCTAGATATTTCAGCCACTTCGCCTTTTGACTCATTTTCTACACAATACACGTCGTTTGGACAGTCAGACACTTCTGTTATATCACTTTGAACGATTTCGGCCTTAATTTCATATTTAGTATAATCGTCATGTACTTCGATAACTTTCATTTCATTTCCTTCCATGCTATCATTTTCGGGTAATCGTGCAAAATCCCTACCAGACCCTTCTGCATTAAAATCATTAAGCACCTTTCCACCAACAATAATTTCATCTGCACTGCTTATAATGTCATGAATACTAACGTCCTCCTCTGCATCATTTTTACCTATTTTTAATTGTGCACACGTCTTTTGCGCGGCACATTCTACCTCCCTTTCTTTTTCATTCATCATAATCTCCCCCACATCTACGTCCTTTACCTCATACACATCATTAACAGTACCAATATTTCCCTTTTCACTCGCCTTTTCTGTCTCCCTTTTATTCTTTAATAAAGTTTTTTCGCACGAAACCGATACTAAGTTATCTTTATCATATGACATATTAACTTTATTTTCATTTCTACATTCATTTACTACTGAAACCGGCAATCGGAAGTGTCCGATCCCGCCTCTTCTGTCTCTCTCTACGGCAGCCATCTTGTTCTGACGTCTGCTATTTGTGTCTGCTGCCAAATGCACTGTACACTGCTCCGGCAACCGCTGGCCCGAGCACGAACGGTCACGTGACTTCGCACTGGGAACGCCACTATGTATCAGTCCGCGCCCGTCTGCTATAGGCGCGCCCTTAACCTTCCTGTCCCGTGGTTTACATCTTTCCTTCTCGAATCTAATATTGGACATCTTTTCTTTGGGCCCAAAACCGGTTTCCGCGTGAATCCGGCCCGTAACACACGCGGTTTTTAGTTTTCCCTTTCTTCTCTATTTTGGAAATTCCGCGTCATGTATCCTCTACCGCGCGTAGTATAATTTCCCCTGCCTCTCGCACGACCTCTTTGAATCGCGTTTACACGATATCTTTCGTTTTCAGATTGTTCATTTTGGTCATTGCTTTCTTGCAAATAATTGTTGTTATTGGGGTGGGGACGGGACCCGCGATTTCTTCGCCAGTGATCCTCATCCTCTACTCTTTCCAGAAACGCAGAAAAACTTCTGTGTGTACTTCCGACATATCGTTTAGAATCCTCAGGCAGTTTCTGCCAAAGAACCCACACGATCTCAGCTTCAGTTCTTCTTGCTTTCAGATGTATCAGTTTTCTGTACCATGATTCACAGAATTCTTTCATGGTTTGCCTACCTCTAATGTCATACAACCTGGCCATTAGAAATTCACGCCACAACTGGTCTTGTTTTTGTTCTGACCAGTATTCGTCAATAAATTTTTGCTTAAAGGTTTCAAAAGACATCTGGTTAGTATCCAGATTCAACCCCCATCTTTTTGCTTCTCCCGTTAGTGCACTAATTACAACATTGATTTTTTCCTGGTCAGTCAAATATTCAGGAAAATTTCTTTCGCAATTCTTTACAAAGTCTAGGGGGTGCCATCCGTTATGTCTCTTTGCAGGGTCGAATTTTTCTTCGCCCTCTAATATTTTACTGAAAGGGATCCTTTCTGTAAATTGTGGAGGTCCTGTTCGTATTTTTCTTTCCAAGTCATACATTTTGTCTTGGATTTGTGAAGTGTTATGGTCACACTTCTTTTCGCAATTAACAATCTGTTTAGTTAGAACTCTGCTTGTTTCTGTTACAGACTGTTTGATCTGTGCGAATTCCTCGTTACATTCGGTTTGTATTTCGGATTTAATACCGAATACCTTTTCATCCACTTTAGTACAGACTAGGGGTTCTATTTTATCTTGGATTTTAATTACTTCTGTGTCAAATCTTTCGTTAATGTCATCGATTTGTCCCTGTATGTTGGCAATATTGCCATTGATGACAGTAATTTCGCTTTTGAGGTTTTTAATTTCATTACTCACAATGTCTACTTTTACATCAACCTTCTCAATCTGTTTACTAAGATTCTTGCCCTGCTCTTGCATTTGTTTACTAATATCACTACCTAGTGCTGCATTTTGTTGTCCCTGTGCTGCAATTAGCTCTCTTTGTTCTACATTTTGTTGCCCCAGTGCTGTGATTAGTTGCCTTTGTTCTACACTTTGTTGCCCCAGTGCTGCGATTTGTGCATTAATATTGTCATTTTGCGCAGCATTTTGTTGTCCCTGTGCTGCAATTTGTGCAGACAACATTTTTAACAATTCTAACATATCTGGATTCTTTTCACTTTTATTTTCTACCGCATTTTCGTGTTCAGATCCTACACCCCTTTCTGTTTTTGGTGATTCGAACATATCCCTCGATTCATTTGCATAGCCACTATCTTCCACAACGTCGCTCATATTGTCTTGCTTAGTACGCTCGACATGCATAGCTTCTAACTGTTTATTAACATCGGCGTGCAATCGTACGTAATTTAACTCGCGAGTAAGGCCATCTGTTGGTGTGCTGCCTGAACTACTCTCGCTTTCATTCTGTTCTCGCGTGTCTAGATTTATTTCTAATTTCCTGTCCATTTTAGTTGCTATTAAGTATTGGTACGTTTTATTTTCAATTTAATCTGAACTTTCACTACCAATTCTGCCAATAAGTTACAGGTTCGTGCCGCTGGACGTTTTAAGATCACACTATGTTTGTAAAACACTAAATAACGTCCTGTCACGCGGCGCCACGTATAACACTTCCGTCTGCTACTACTGCACCATAACCTCAATGCCAGAAACAGGTTGTGACATGAAACTATTTTGTAAAAGCAATTATGGTACAAAACTACAGAGCAGTGTTACCCTCTGAGAGGAATTTTGTTATGTTGACCGTGTTATTCCTAACGGAGGCGGCTTATTGGAAATGAAAGTCAGAATTACGTAAATATTGGAATAGTAACAAACAAGATTTTGCCTAGCTATATTGTTTAATGAATAACGAAACCGGTCGCCAGCCTAATTAGGCATGAGAATGACTAACATTCTCGTTCAAAAAAATAATTATTAGCAACCATAACAGACTAACACAATCTAGACTTGGCTACACGCGAGTGCAATGAACTCTGACACACATATGTTTTAAGATTGAAGCTAACAACTGGAGTAGCACTGGCTATTTGCAGATTTATAACATGTACAGAAAACCACTATCACTTTCAGGGTTTACACAAAGTGGGTGGCCTTTATACTGTTAATATGCACACAAGAAAGACAAACACTTAGTAATTATGAACAGATAATTTCCTACTATGCAATTTTCCACTTTTTTCTACTTCGAAACACAATGTTACCAAAATTTCAAGAACTGACTCACCTTTTAGAATTTACTATAGGTATTAAGGTGATCATTAGCTAAGCAAAACTTTAGAAGACTCAGCCTCAAGCACTTTAATTTAACAGTTGGCAACAGCACTTTAAATAGCAGTTTTACTAGGAAAATTATTTCAGCAAGTATCATTAACTTTAACTCAGTCTCTTGCCACAATAACTTTAACTTTACTCTGTCCAATATTTCAAGAGACGTTAATTAGCAAAACTCTAGGCTTTAATTTCTTTTAGTAAGGACACTCGGATATCACTTTAGTTCAAACGGAGAGGACCCTGAGAGGTGTTATGATGAGGAGAAAATTCAAGGTAGGTACATAAATTCAGATGCACATTACCTTATATTTCAGCACTATAACACATCCATTAAACTGATCCTTCACTGTACATTCTTATAATATTACATTGCAATGATTGCGCAATGTGGTGGCAACTGCATGTCGGTAGGTGGAATTGCAGACAGAATTGCTGGGCTCTGTCAATTCTTGGTGGCGAAGATAGATACAAATTCCAGCTATTTATCCATACATCCGAGGCCTTAGAAAGAAGCAGGAAAAGCCTCTCTCTCTGAATCAGCACAATATGCACCTTTATAATGGCAGTGCACGGAATCGTGGCTCATCTCTGTCTGTTGGCTCGTCTCCGACTCGTAGCTTGTTCACGACTGCCTATCAGTTCCACCTTTTCCACCTAGGCCAACCACATTTTGCGCGCGCTACGCTGTTCCGTTCCTGAGGGGAACCCCTACACCTTTTACATACAGAATAACTAAGAGCCCTAAGTGAGGATCAGCAGTTTACATAACAGCAAACAAATGCATTGAATAACAAAGAACATTTGCACATATTGACATCTCTACAAAAAATTATTCACACAAAATTACAATTATATACAGTAAGTTTTGTTCCCTCCAAATGGGACAAAGAGTTTAAATGAAATATATGCTACACAGCATAGAACCAAATCATGACATCAAAGTTTTAACAAAGAAAGGAGTATACAGTTTTTGTGTTACCTATTCAAAGAAACGCATTTACAAAAGCTCAATGATGTAACATTTAACATTAAATGAGACAAAGACCAAATAGGTCAGTATAGCATTAGAGCCATGGTGTTACAAGGTGTACCGACATTAGCCGGCCGTGGTGGGCGAGCGATTCTAGGCGCTTCAGTCTGGAACCGCGCGACCGCTACGGTCGCAGGTTCGAATCCTGCCTCAGGCATGGATGAGTGTGATGTCCTTAGGAGGTTGTTGTTGTGGTCTTCAGTCCTGAGACTGGTTTGACGCAGCTCTCCATGCTACTCTATCCTGTGCAAGCCTCTTCATGTCCCAGTACCTACTGCAGCCTACATCCTTCTGAATCTGCTTAGTGTATTCATCTCTTGGTCTCCCTCTACGATTTTTACTCTCCATGCTGCCCTCCAGTACTAAATTGGTGATCCCTTGATGCCTCAGAACATGTCCTACCAACCGATCGCTTCTTCTAGTCAAGTTGTGCCACAAACTCCTCTTCTCCCCAATTCTATTCAATACCTCCTCATTTTGTTATGTGATCTACCCATCTAATCTTCAGCATTGTTCTGTAGCACCACATTTCGAAAGCTTTTATTCTCTTCTTGTCTAAACTATTTATCGACCATGTTTCACTTCCATACATGGCTACACTCCATACAAATACTTTCAGAAACGACTTCCTGACACTTAAATCAATACTCGATGTTAACAAATTCCTCTTCTTCAGAAACGCTTTCCTTGCCATTGCCAGTCTACATTTTATATCCTCTCCACTTCGACCATCATCAGTTATTTTGCTCCCCAAATAGCAAAACTCATTTAATCATACAGTAAAGCTGCATGCCCTCGGGAAAAATTACGGCTGTAGTTTCCCCTTGCTTTCAGCCAT
The DNA here is from genome assembly GCF_023898315.1 of Schistocerca nitens. Classification (NCBI taxonomy): domain Eukaryota; kingdom Metazoa; phylum Arthropoda; class Insecta; order Orthoptera; family Acrididae; genus Schistocerca; species Schistocerca nitens. Next base: position 18,751,325 of record NC_064623.1, on the reverse strand, counting down.
TCGCAGTAACAAAACAGCAAGGCTGTTTTTGTTAGGGTTACAGGGCCGGATCAGTCAATCATCCAGACTGTTGCCCCTGCAACTACTGAAAAGGCTGGTGCCCCTCTTCAAAAACCACACGTTTGTCTGGCCTCTCAACAGATACCCCTCCGTTGTGGTTGCACCTGTGGTACGTTTATCTCTATCGTTGAGGCACGCAAGCCTCCCCACCAACGGCAAGGTCCATGGTTCATGGGAAGGGGGTCCTTAGGTTAGTTAGGTTTAAGTAGTTCTAAGTTCTAGGGGACTGATGACCTCAGATGTTAAGTCCCATAGTGCTCAGAGCCATTTGAACCATTTGTACCCACATTTCTCAGGAACCCAAACTGGTCCTTCCACCACTACTAATTTCTGAGTCTTCTATTTGTAACCGGTAATGTCCCAACTAATTCCTGATTACCATGTCTGAGGTGCCTGTTGCTACTATTATGAAAACAGTTTCCACAGTACTGCTTCAGCGTTGTTTTTGTGGTTGCCAAGGAGGGTTGGGAGGGGTAAGAAAGCACTGTGCTGGCGGAAGGTCACGGAGCAACTGGTGGTGGGCCTACCTGTTAGCTGAGCTCCCGCCTCCTGCCGCTGCTGCAGCGGTGACGTCACGGCGGCGACCGGCGCGGATGACGCGGCAGTCGACGACGCGATCCCGAGCGCCTCGTCCTCCAGGCCCGTTATGACCCACTCGTCGGACGCGACGTTGGCAAACTGTGGCGTCACGAAGTCGACGAAGACGGTCTCCTCGTCGAACCCGCACGCGGGCAGGATCATAGCGACGGGCGGCGGGGGGAAAGGCGCTGGCGAAGTGGCGTCTGAAGATGCCAGCAGGGCCGACGCCGAAACGCCAATCTCCGATAGCAGCGTTGTCATTGTCGGTCGTCAGGTGGGGGACAACTCAAGTGTACACACACACACACTTGAAGCACTGTATCACTACAGCATTTCACTAGCACTTGATTATGCTTAAACCTTCGAAAGCTTACACTATTATTGTTTCACATCAGTCATTCAGTTCTCAGACGGCAGTAACACAGGTACTATTGTTCAATGGTGAACTTGTTTCACCCTAGAGTTCAACTAAACACGCCGATGGCTGCATTGTTTTCCATCTCATTACCATGAGGCCAGATGGATTCTACATTACAATCCAATAAACATCACACTACCAGGATAAAACCACATACCTCTTCACTGGTCTCATCACACTCAGGAAGAAGATCACAATATTCTTTGGATGGAACTTTATAGTAAAATATAGTGCGAATATATCACACAGTTAATTCTTTTCTACCTGTCTGAAACGCATAGTTACTGAGGTTTTGGCTCGAGTTTTTTGGACAGAGTATTGTGTATTTTCTGCAGCCAGCGAACGAGTCCAAAAGATGTTCTGCTCACTTTTTTGAAATATGAGACATCGCTATAATGTTAAATATAACATCGTACCACATGCGTTCATTTTCGGTCCTTTTTTTAAGTCCTCCATCACGTCTTGCTTGTGCTTAGGTTTAGTAACACAGGATTTCACGGGTACATTGTCATCGAAGCAGTCATATGGGATACTGTCACACAATGTGGTTACAAGTTTCTTAAGCGGGAAGTAATGACATGGTATGAACTGTTCGAGAAATCACTTTCATATTTCGGTGAGGATGCTTGGCCTCCCCGGTTATTCTGTAGGAATAAGCTATTCTACTGCTCCACAGATAAGAAACCAGTCGTGTCACAGCACGTATGTGGCTGTATATTTTGATTATGGGAGTATGGTTTCCTTAATGCACCTCTGAGTGTGCCAGATTTCATGCAGTGTGCTGATCCGATATTCTACAAGTATACAAGCAACATTGGTATTCTTACATGAACATAGCGGTTTTATACTAAAATGGAAACTATTTCACTCTGCCTTTATCCTCTTAACACTGTTAGGCAATTAATTCTTTAGCACAGTTATATTTCCTAGGAAGCAGAAATATTTTATAAGAATCAGTGTTGGCGATCTAAAAAGTCCACGAAAGCCAATGTTCTCAAACTTATGATTTATCATCTTTTAGTTTCTTTGTAAAGCACACAACTGTCTCTGTTCAAATAATCTATTCAAGAAAAACAATCGTCTCCCATCGAAGCTCAGTTTGTTATGCAAAGTCCTTTTTCACCTCACGACGGCTTGTATGGAAAACGTATGCATTCGAATCCACTGCATCAGATCTGACGGAAAAATACCTCTCCGTGGAGAACATATACCCAAAGCCGATTACCGCAACGAATAATGGCTTAGGCAATCAGTTAACACTCCGAAGAGACAAAACACACAGGTGGTAGAGTGAGAGAGGGAGAGAGAATTATTTCCAAGGCATCGTCTGGCGCTGAAAAGCTCCGACGTAAACGGATGCCGAGGGAGGAAAAAGAAACAAGCAAGGCAAAGAGGAAAAAAAAGAAGTGGACAATAAATTGCCTCTCCAGGACAATATATTCAGAGCTGGCTCTGGTCTGTATCTTCTATCGTCTTTTTTGTTCTTTTTTTTTTCCTTCTTCGCGCTACGTCGCTCCCTGTCCTGTGTTTTACGCTAACTTCTTGACAGCGCGTCTTGAATTACGGTATTATGACAGCGGCAGTTACTCTTCCTTTACCGCCTCCTCTTTCAGTCGCACGCAGTTGGTTACACTGACAAGCGGTGTCACGGGCTGGCAAATGCGCCTAACAGGTGGTGGAGGTGAGTGCGATATCGCAGGCAGCTCAGCTCCTCTGAGGATGCACTTTTTTAAAAGTGGATGGACAGAAGGACGGATTGGGACTACTTGCGATTCGAATAAAGTAAACCTCCAGATCATTAAGGCCGTTTAAACGAGTGATAAGCTGCGATGCTCTCTTGTTTCACGCAAGGAGCCGACGTGGTGGGACCCGAAGCAGATGTAATGTGGGGCTTTCCACAGGGGTCAATTCTTGGTTCTTTTTGAATCGCTCTGTTTTGCAGGTGTTGAAACGCACAGGCACTGTATTTTCCAGGGTGTATTGTCACCAAAGCAGCTAAGTGCGTAAGTGTATAACCATCTAGTTTATAGTGCCGTAAAGGAACTTTTCCACAAGCAAGTCACGATGGGTATAGCGGCTCTTAGACGTGCAGAATGCGATGAAACAGCAATGTCTGTGATTTATCAAACAGTACTATCGGAAATAGCTGTTTTAAAGGCATTGATAAGTGTCAACGCTGGGTTTCCTATTCAGTAAGTCTTACCTTCTACATGTTCTGACAAAATATTTAATCACAGTGTCATGTGTATTACACAACATTATGTAATGGTGAAAACTGGGAGGTTCACCTGCAGAAACGATCAGTTTATGTGAATACAGCTGTGAAGCACTATTATTACAAACGTCAACGAAAAGCGTTTTAGTTCTGTGGCTTACTACTACAACACAACACTTCATTCGAACAGTTGCCACGTTTACCTATAAAACCACTAGCAATTTTCTCTTAAATCTCTCTATAGTGAACTTGTTACTGTTTGTTGACCTTTACAGTGCACACTGTAAGCATTTTTCTGATTTTCACTAAAAAGACAGTTCACTGTTCGACGTACTACCTTACTTTTATAGCCATATAGCCTCCTGATTTGCAGTTGCTACCGTAACTCAAAACTAAATGCTCACTGTTTATCAAGCAACTGTGATTAACGCTTTAAGCTAGATTCTTGCACAAGATCGACCTTCTGTTTAACACTCTACAAATCAGTTCAGTGAGCTGATATTTCAGCATTAAGTAATTACATATAATTCGTCATATGTTAGAATATTAGTACCAGAGCATGTGTTTACATAGCTCTCACGATATTAATGAGGCATAATCGACGACATACTTGTTTTCGCATGTCAGTCTTTCGTCTCTAAGCAGTTTCATAGCAACAATCAGATCACAGTGTCTGTAAAATATCCACGTTGTCGGTATTTAGTTCTTCCCACCAGTGTCAAAAATATGCTGGGACAAAACAGCTGAGAAATATTTTGGAAAGAAATAAGTAGCTATATCAAGTTGTCAGTGTTTTAACACTTAATTATGTTCTTACAAGGAATCCACGGTACATTACATTTCAGCTGTTTCCTTGTTGTTTCAGTCTCGCTCTATGAGATTTTTTAACTGTCACTTTGGAACAGTTTAAGTGCAAGTCTTACACCACCATTTAATTAAGCAGTCTGCAGCGAGTGGCATTGTTGAGCGTGAGAACTGCTAATAAATAAGTTATTTTTCAAAATCTTTTTTCCTACTGACAACCGTACGAATGTCATAGAACGAAGGTCCGTTATACTGCTTTTCTTTTACGTGCATCGGCCCAAACCAGATGTCGCCATGCAGTGTTGTCAATAGTACATATTTCAACATTCGTAGAAAATTGCAATATCTTTGTAAATTTTGTTATTCTGGGTAAATTAATCACTTTGATTGTTTATTTAACTTAAATCTAACATTTTCATGTAATCTGTTTGCAATAAGTGTCATTCGAGGTCAATGTTCCCATCAATGTATATACTTTCCACTTACTGCATACAACCAGCACTGTCACCAAGAACAAAAGTTAGCAGACATGAATAAAACGTCACACTCTAGAATGAAGTTTGAGCACTCAATCTATCCACATGAAGCGTATCAATAGTTTATTTTTGTATATCTATCCTCTTCGTGGATTAGTGACACACAGGTAACTGTTATCGAATTGGACAATGACTCAAACACGTTTAGCCAAAACTGTTTGTATCTCCCAACAATGACCTTCACAACGTCGTCGATTTCAAAGCAGACACATCCACAGCGGAGAGAAATGAACGCACTGGATCTCCCTTGTTGTATACAATAGAGAAATGAAGCACTTTGCCGTGGGTGCACTAAACACACGTGTTCGTGATGGGAACACTCGCGATGTGATCAGTTGGCACTACAGCTTATGAGCAGTGACATGACTTATGCTACGGACGTGACTTATCTCACGTTCTTGGGTTCAGTTTAAAACAGCAAATATTGAAAACAACCACAACACGGGACACCTTTTCAACTCAATCGGCAGTCTGCTGAAGACATGCAGGCGATTTGCCACATTGAAATGTTTGTAGTGAAGATCATTTGGTGAACCGTCATTGGATCGTAAATGTGGTAGACACTCCAACGCCTTTTGTTGCTGATCACCAAACCAGTTATGTGTGGGTGGCAATTAATTAACTGCTAGCAGCTATTAAGGCCAAAGTTCCCCAGATAGGTGCAATGTAGACGTTTGCTGACGATAAGGGACGCAGCCACTGCACACGAGTTGCGCGATTGTTTTCAAGAAACAACTGACAGGCGAAGATTTCGGCGGGAACCGTTTCGCGCCTTTCCCGCGTCCGCGCGCGCACGCGAGCCGCAGTGCTGCCAACACAACCGTTACTGCCCGCGCTCCGCAACAACCTCACCGGCCGAGCGGCGGCGAACAACTGACTGCCGACGCGACGCGTGTCGACTGTCCCGGCTCGCGCTGCCGCCGAATGCGCACGCGCCGCTCGGCGCGTGTAGAAGCGGCCGTTGTGTACAGGCGCGCTGCGATAACGTGGCCCCGATCAAAGCCCTGTCTGCGTTTATGCGGTTCCGCACGATTTCCAGCGCTTGCGACCAGAGACAGATGAAGCTGCCAACGGGCTGTTTCATGGTCCCACCAGCACCCATCGGTTTAGCAATACTCGGCATCTCTTCCTCTCTACGCTAAACGCTTGAAATTGTAAGCACGTACAACGCTAGTCACCTTGCAACAGGTCGTAGTATGATGTTTATTTGAAAGTGAAATATTAGTTTAGCAAGTATCTGACGGATGACACAATTTTATTTATTTATTCGAATGAACGGCTGAAAGCAAGGGGAAACTACAGCCGTAATTTACTGTTTGGTTAAATGATGATGGGTAAAATATTCCGGAGGTAAAATAGTCCCCCATTCGGATCTCCGGGCGGGTACTACTCAAGAGGATGTCATAATCAGAAGAAAGAAAACTGGCGTTCTGCGGATCGGAGCGTGGAATGTCAGGTCCCTTACTCGGGCAGGTAGGTTAGAAAATTTAAAAAGGGAAATGGATAAGTTCTAGTTAGATATAGTGGGAATAGGTGAATTTCGGTAGCAGGAGGAACAAGACTTTTGGTCAGGTGAATACAGGGTTATAACACTGCCTACAGGAAAATTAAAGAGACCTTTGGAGGAAAGAGAACCACTTGTATGAATATCAAGAGCTCAGATGGAAACCCAGTTCTTAGCAAAGAAAGGAAGGCAGAAAGCTAGAAGGAGTATGTAGGGGATCTATACAAGGGCGATGCACTTGAGGAGAATGTTATAGAAATGGAAGAGGATGTAGATGAAGATGAAATGGGAGATACGATACTGCGTGAAGAGTTTGACAGAGCACTGAAAGACCTGAGTCGAAACAAGGCCCCGGGGGTAGACAACATTCCATTAGAACTACTCAGGGCCTGACAAAACTCTACCATCGGGTGAGTAAGATGTATGAGACAGGCGAAATGCCCTCAGACTTCAAGAAGAATATAATAATTCCAATCCCAAAGAAAGCAGATGTTGACAGATGTCAAAATGACCGAACTATCAGTTTAATAAGCCACAGCTGCAAAATAGTAACACGAATTCTTTACAGACGAATGGAAAAACTGGTAGAAGCCGACCTCAGGGAGGATCAGTTTGGATTCCGTAGAAATGTTGGAACACGTGAGGCAATACTGACCCAACGACTTATCTTAGAACAATGATTAAGTAAAGTCAGACCTACGTTTCTAGCATTTGTAGACTTAGAAAAGCTTTTGACAATGGTGACTGAATACTCTCTTTCAGATTCTAAAGGTAGCAGGGATAAAATACAGGGAGCGAGATGCTATTTACAATTTGTACAGAAACCAGATGGCAGTTATAAGAGTGGAGGTGCATGAAAGGGAAGCAGTGGTTGGGAAGGGAGTGAGACAGGGTTGTAGCCTCTCCCCGATGTTATTCAATCTCTACATTGAGCAAGCAATAAAGGAAACAAAAGAAAAGTTCGGAGCAGGTATTAAAATTCATGGAGAAGAAATAAAAACTTTGAGGTTCGCCGATGACATTGTAATTCTGTCAGAGACAGCAAAGGACTTGGAAGAGCAGTTGAACGGAATGGACAGTGTCTTGAAACAAGGATATAAGATGAACATCAACAAAAGCAAAACGACGATAACGGAATGTAGTCGAATTAAGTCGGGTGATGCTGAGGGAATTAGATTAGGAAATGAGACACTTAAAGTAGTAGATGAGTTTTGCTATTTGGGGAGCAAAATAACTGATGATGGTCGAAGTAGAGAGGATATCAAATGTAGACTGTCAATGGCAAGGAAAGCGTTTCTGACGAAGAGAAATTCGTTAACATCGAGTACAGATTTAAGTGTCAGGAAGTCGTTTCTGAAAGTATTTGTATGGAGTGTAGCCATGTATGGAAGTGAAACATGGACGATAAATAGTTTGGACAAGAAGAGAATAGAAGCTTTAGAAATGTGGTGCTACAGAAGAATGCTGAAGATTAGATGGGTAGATCACATAACTAATGAGGAGGTATTGAATAGGATTGGGGAGAAGAGAAGTTTGTGGCACAACTTGACTAGAAGAAGGGATCGGTTGGTAGGACATGTTTTGAGGCATCAAGTGATCACAAATTTAGCTTTGGAGGGCAGCGTGGTGGGTAAAAATCGTGGAGGGAGACCAAGAGATGAATACACTAAGCAGATTCAGAAGGATGTAGGTTGCAGTTGGTACTGGGAGATGAAGAAGCTTCCACAGGATAGAGTAGCATGGAGAGCTGCATCAAACCAGTCTCAGAACTGAAGACCACAACAAGAACAGCCTTTTTATAGGTCATTCTGGGTGAATGTTACAATTGTTGCTGGATGCCTTCTTACAGCGTTTAATTTCTAATGTTTTAGATGCTGGGACGCACCTCTTCAAACACACAGCCAACATAAACGAAACTTGTGTTCAAACTTACAGTGAGAAATCATTTTTTACAAAATTTTGAGACTGAGGTTCGTGGAACATAATTTTTTTTGTAACCACAACAATAGAACTACAAAATTTCAAAAATTGGTTCAAATGTCTCTGAGCACTATGGGACTTAACTTCTGAGGTCATCAGTCCCCTAGAATTATAACTACTTAAACCCAACTAACCTAATGACATCACACACATCCATGCCCGAGGCAGAATTCGAACCTGCGACCATAGCAGCAGCGCGGTTCCGGACTGTAGCGCCTAGAACCGCTCGGTCACAACGGCGGGTGTACAAGATTTAAAATACACAACAGATGCATAATATGTCTACTCCAGTTCAGAGTTAATAATTAATAATATTTGCTAATGGAAGTGATGAGTGCAGCAATATTATAACGAAAGATGAGATGATCTGATGGAGGCCGGCCGAAGTGGCCAAGCGGTTCTAGGCGCTTCAGTCTGGAACCACGTGACCACTACGGTCGTAGGTTCGAATCCTGCCTCGTGCGTGGATGTGTGTGATGTCCTTAGGTTAGTTAGGTTTAAGTAGTTCTAAGTTCTAGGGGACTGGTGACCTCAGATATTAAGTCCCATAGTGCTCAGAGACATTTGAGCCATTTTATCTGATGGAGAAAATGAAATGAATGGAAGTCACCTTTAAGTTGTTTTACTGATCAGTCATCAATAGGATGATTCTAGATCTTGTATCGGTAATAAAGGTTTGAATCACCACGTGTAAAAATTCCCTCAACGAGTTGTAATCGGACTTTGTAAATCAGGGAAAGATAATGCAGGCAGACTCTGTGACTGACCATGCAAATTTCTGCACCGGCTGTTAAATGGTTCAAATGGCTCTGAGCACTATGGGACTTAACTTCTTAGGTCATCAGTCCACTAGAACTACTTAAACCTAACTAACCTAAGGACATCACAAACATCCATGCCCGGGGGAGGATTCCAACCTGCGACCGTAGCGGTCGCGCGGTTCCAGAATGAAGCGCCTAGAGCCACTCGGCCACACCGGTCGGCTAAGAGGGAGCAGATACCCGGAATGAAATTCTGTAGAATTCTCTGGTATTGATTATCAGCGACTGTACTGAGCTGTCGGCTTAGCAGTACTAGTCTTCAGCAATCACACACACACACACACACACACACACACACACACACATATATATATATATATATATATATATATATATATATATATATATATAGGGTGGTCAATTGATAGTGCTTGTGCAAATATCTCACGAAATAAGCATCAAACGAAAAAACTACAAAGAAAGGAACTCGTCTAGCTTGAAGGGGGAAACCAGATGGCGCTATGATTGGCCCGCTAGATGGCGCTACCATAGGTCAAACGGTTATCAGCTGCATTTTTTTAAATAGGAACACATTTTTTATTACATATTCGTGTAGTACGTAAAGAAATATCAATGTTGGACCACTTTTTCCGCTTTGTGATAGATGGCGCTGTACTAATCACAAACGTATAAGTACGTTGTATCACATAACATTCCGCCAGCACGGACGGTATTTGCTTCGTGATACATTACCCGTGTTAAAATGGACCGTTCACCAATTGCGGAAAAGGTCGGTATCGTATTGATGTATGGCTATTGTGATCAAAATGCCCAACGGGCGTGTGCTATGTATGCTGCTCGGTATCCTGAACGACATCATCCAAGTGTCCGGACCGTTCGCCGGATAGTTACGTTATTTAAGGAAACAGGAGGTGTTCAGCCACAGGTGAAACGTCAACCACGACCTGCAACAAATGATAATGCACGAGTAGGGGTCGCAGCTAATCCACACATCCGGGAGAATCGGGAATCTCAAAAACGTTGGTGCTGAGAATGCTACATCAATATCGACTGTACCCGTACCATATTTCTATGCACCAGGAATTGCATAGCGACGATTTTGAACGTCGTGTACAGTTCTGACACTGAGCGCAAGAGAAATTACGGGACGACGACAGATTTTTTGCACGCGTTCTATTTAGTGACGAAGCGTCATTCACCAACAGCGGTAACATAAACCGGCATAATATGCAGTATTGGGCAACTGAAAATCCACGATGGCTGCGACAAGTGGAACATCGGCGACCTTGGCGGGTTAATATATGGTGCGGCATTATGGGAGGAATGATAACTGACCCCCATTTTATCGATGGCAATCTAAATTGTGCAATTTATGCTGATTTCCTACGTAATGTTCTACCGATGTTACTACAAGATGTTTCACTGCATGACAGAATGGCGATGTGCTTACAACATGATGGACGTCCGGCACATAGCTCGCGTGCGGTTGAAGAGCTATTGAATAGCATATTTCATGACAGGTGGATTGGTCGTCGAAGCACCATACCATGGCCCGCACGTTCACCGGATCTGACGTCACCGGATTTCTTTCTGTGGGGAGGATATTTGCTATCGTGTTCCACCGACAACGCCTGACAACATGCGTCAGCGCATTGTCAATGCATGTGCGAACATTACGGAAGGCGAACTACTCCCTGTTGAGAGGAATGTCGTCACACGTATTTCCAAATACATTGGGATTGACGGACATCATTTTGAGCATTTATAGCATTAATGTCGTATTCACAGGTAATCACGCTCTAACAGCATATGTTCTCAGATATGATAAGTTCACAAAGGTCATGTATCACATTGGAACAACCGAAATAAAATGTTCAAACGTACGTACGTTCTGTATTTTAATATAAAAAACCTACCTGTTACCAACTGTTCGTCTAAAATAGTGAGCCATATGTTTGTGACTATTATAGCGCCACCTATCACAAAGCAGAAAAAGTGGTCCAACTAAGACATTAATATTTCTTTACGTACTACACGAATGTGTAGTAAAAATGGGGGCTCCTATTTTAAAAAACGCACTTGATATCCGTTTGACCTATGGCAGCGTCATCTAGCGGGCCAACCATAGCGCCATCTGGTTTCCCCGCTTCAACCGAGACAAGTTTCGTGCTTTGTAGTTTTTTCGTTTGACGCTTATTTGGTGAGATATTTGGCCCGGTCACGATCAGTGGACCACCCTGTATAATTTGCAGCTCTGTGAAGTGAGAAAATTGGAGAAATTAGAGCTAATACAGAGACAAACCTGCAATCATTCTTCTGATGCTCTATTCGCAAGGATCAGGAAGCACCCCCTGCCACACACCGTTAGGTCACTTGCTAAGAATTGATGTATATGTAGATGTTCACGGGAAATTACGACGGTCATAAGCGTCCGCAGGGGTAGGGGGCTGGGAATTGTGCACTTCACCCTCCTCCCCCTCTCCCCCCCCCCCCCCCCTTCCCCGAGAATCTGTAGTACAGAGTTCTTCCTCATTTCGCAGTTCTCATATATTTCTAGCAGCAATTTCCGTGATTCCGCAAAATCTCTCGTTTAGCCAGTTGTAGCGTTATGTGACTAGTCGCAGTAAGATAATGCTGTGGCAATTACCATCTGCTCTTTAGAAAAATCTAACATCACATACTCGACTATTGAGCACTAGCTTCATTCGTCTGTATGTCGCTTTGTCCGCCTTAACAATGAGCACTAGACTTGGTCACTGTTTCTATGTTTCGATACAGTGTATCGATACGAGGAACTGTTTCAGTGTTTCGGAACGGCTGTGGTTCACTGTTTCGAAACAGTGGTGTTTCATTCCGCCCCTGTCTCGGATATCCGGACCAGATTCGATCTCGAGCCAGACACAGAAACTGTATCGTTGTTTCAAAATAAGGCTGTTTCAGTCCACCTGTGCTTGGAACGGACTGATTGTTTCGAAACAGTGATGTTTCATTCCGCTCTGTGTCTGACGAGATTCGGGCTCAGCACAGGTACTGAAACACAACATACCACTTCGTGAAACACTTTCAAGAGTGTCGAAATCGTTTTGACAAGCAATAGCATGAAGCTTAAGATATCCGAAAATAAAGCTTCGTTTCTAGATGACTGTCCTATTCCGAAATGGCGTAACATTTGCTTTATAATGATTAACCAAACAATAAAACAACGCATACTATAAACATTCAAAATAATAAATATGTGAAAATCATTCAGTTAAATTATACTTTTTTATAACATACGTTTCTCTGTTCAAGTACAGTAATTACACTCCTGGAAATTGAAATAAGAACACCGTGAATTCATTGTCCCAGGAAGGGGAAACTTTATTGACACATTCCTGGGGTCAGATACATCACATGATCACACTGACAGAACCACAGGCACATAGACACAGGCAACAGAGCATGCACAATGTCGGCACTAGTACAGTGTATATCCACCTTTCGCAGCAATGCAGGCTGCTATTCTCCCATGGAGACGATCGTAGAGATGCTGGATGTAGTCCTGTGGAACGGCTTGCCATGCCATTTCCACCTGGCGCCTCAGTTGGACCAGCGTTCGTGCTGGACGTGCAGACCGCGTGAGACGACGCTTAATCCAGTCCCAAACATGCTCAATGGGGGACAGATCCGGAGATCTTGCTGGCCAGGGTAGTTGACTTACACCTTCTAGAGCACGTTGGGTGGCACGGGATAGATGCGGACGTGCATTGTCCTGTTGGAACAGCAAGTTCCCTTGCCGGTCTAGGAATGGTAGAACGATGGGTTCGATGACGGTTTGGATGTACCGTGCACTATTCAGTGTCCCCTCGACGATCACCAGTGGTGTACGGCCAGTGTAGGAGATCGCTCCCCACACCATGATGCCGGGTGTTGGCCCTGTGTGCCTCGGTCGTATGCAGTCCTGATTGTGGCGCTCACCTGCACGGCGCCAAACACGCATACGACCATCATTGGCACCAAGGCAGAAGCGACTCTCATCGCTGAAGACGACACGTCTCCATTCGTCCCTCCATTCACGCCTGTCGCGACACCACTGGAGGTGGGCTGCACGATGTTGGGGCGTGAGCGGAAGACGGCCTAACGGTGTGCGGGACCGTAGCCCAGCTTCATGGAGACGGTTGCGAATGGTCCTCGCCGATACCCCAGGAGCAACAGTGTCCCTAATTTGCTGGGAAGTGGCGGTGCGGTCCCCTACGGCACTGCGTAGGATCCTACGGTCTTGGCGTGCATCCGTGCGTCGCTGCGGTCCGGTCCCAGGTCGACGGGCACGTGCACCTTCCGCCGACCACTGGCGACAACATCGATGTACTGTGGAGACCTCACGCCCCACGTGTTGAGCAATTCGGCGGTACGTCCACCCGGCCTCCCGCATGCCCACTATACGCCCTCGCTCAAAGTCCGTCAACTGCACATACGGTTCACGTCCACGCTGTCGCGGCATGCTACCAGTGTTAAAGACTGCGATGGAGCTCCGTATGCCACGGCAAACTGGCTGACACTGACGGCGGCGGTGCACAAATGCTGCGCAGCTAGCGCCATTCGACGGCCAACACCGCGGTTCCTGGTGTGTCCGCTGTGCCGTGCGTGTGATCATTGCTTGTACAGCCCTCTCGCAGTATCCGGAGCAAGTATGGTGGGTCTGACACACCGGTGTCAATGTGTTCTTTTTTCCATTACCAGGAGTGTATATTAAGAAACGCAAGTAAGTCTAGAACATTTTGAATAAAAAAAAGGCGTAGAGTGGCAGTTATTATACATATACATAAATTTAATGTAGGTATAATTGCAAGCAATCTGTTTGACATATCACTGATAGTGTAATGGTGAACGGGAAGGGCTGGGAAGCATGGTGAATTTATAGTTACGGTTCGTAACACCTTGAAAGACAAAAATTTTTCTGTTATATTTTGTTATTTATTCGAATTATTTGGCATTATTTGTGAGTCTATAGTCACTGTGCCTATTATCCACAATGATTCCCTTTGTGTGCATAGAAATTAGCAGCATGGGTATATTACCCATACGAACAGAATATGGGAATCCCAGTACCATATCCGTTGTTTCTGCAGTTCGCTCCCACCTCCAGTTCCGTTCGTGGTGGTTCTTCTGTCTTCAGCTATGGTGGTCCTCAGGCAATTGAAAAGTATGAAAGTCACACGACACGAAAGCAGCGCATTTGCTGCAGGAAATACGAAACTGCCAAGACGCCCAAGTGATAGTTTCATGCATTCTGCGATATGATTAGCGCTCTTGCACCTCATTTGTGTTTATATGGACATACCTATACAGTAGACATTCAAGATGATAAAATGTCTAGGTTTATTAGATTACAAAACACAAACTGTTTCAGTTTCGGAACAGCGTATCGAAACATTACATTGTACTGTTTCATTTGTTTCGAAACAGTTACGTGTTTCAATTTGCCCATCTCTAATGAGCACACTGCTTTTCCGCAGGTCGAAAGAAGGCCGAAAAAATGCCGCTGTCGTGTGCCCTGCCAATTACCTTTGTTGCCTTCTTCGGAGTATATTTGTCGAATTGTCTACTAGGCGCTTCCTAGCTGTTGTGGAATAAAGTTCCCCGTCACAGTCTCCTTAACGTAATCAACAGTAACTAAACGCAGCGCTTCCGCAGAACCTTGTTTGGTTTCACGGAATGTCACGTGCTTTGCAGTGTTCACTCAGCTACGCATTAAAATTTGTTCTCTGCATTATCACTTTCGAGGGAAACTAGTCAAATGTTCTTTATGACTGATTATTTTTGTCTATAACCAACAGTATTCATATTTCTGGTTACTTCGTAATTTAAACTTCTCACATTCACTATCAATTAACATTATTGCAATATGAATAAAAACATCTTTTCTAAATATTTTGCTACTTTATTTCCTAGCTTATTGATTCTTTTGCTGGATACGTCTCAAATATAAACGTAAAAGGATATAATTTTCTATAGTGAACTTTGAAAATATGTCACATAATCATTTTACTTCTTGTGACCTAGACTTCGCAAAACTGATTTATCATTTATATAAAAAAATGGCAAATTTCGAGTATTGCCCTCCTTCCCCCCCCTCCGCCCCCTCCCCCCCCTCCCCTACTTCAACGTCCCCGTCTGTAAAAATTTCTGTGGACACCTATGGTCTAATATTGTTCAATAAAGCTTTTACCGACAAATGACGATCAAAAGATGTATCATTAGCCCTTCGGGGCCATGTACAGTTCCGACTTCCCAAAGAGTTAGGGAAAAAAAAAAAACGCGATATGACATCGGACACAGAGTTTGATGTTTAGTAAATGCCTTAAACGTCATTTGCCTTCTACTCACTGATTTGTATTACAACTGAATTGATATAAGTTATTATTCATTACTACATACAAGCAACACATGTGAAGGCGAACGGCATTTTAATACAACCATTGCAATGTTCTTTGGTGCCGGTGCAGGGGCAAAGTTTACTTATGTTCGGGTTTAATACACCTATACTATGTTAACTACTTGTTCCAGTGAGTTACCAAAAAATTTCAAGGGCGGGGGGAAGGGGGGGGGGAGGGATCGTCAATCCGGAGGCCACTTTCTAAATAATTTTGTTTCTGAATAAATACCAGCTTTTTGTGTGTCCATTATGAAGAGTTAGCTTTTCTGAGGTTATTTAGTGTCTTGTGTACTTCATGCCAGCTCTCTTTTCATCTTTATAATTTTGCTAAAGGTTTCCTTCGTCAGTCCGTCATCCAAGCTATCCAAATTTCCGAAGAACGACATTCTAGGACGTTCTTTGCCACTTCGTGTGGGGGCCTGTCACGTACTTTGCATGTTCATGGAGTTCTTTGATTAGTCAGGCCTGCTGTATTTTGTTACTGTTGTCCTTCGACCAATTATACCTCTGACCGTTCTTCTTCCTGTTCATCGAGATTCTTCCTAATGTCTTACCTGAAGCTGGCTCATACGCTGCAAGTACTTTATTGTAGTTTGCTGCTATAGTGGGTATCATTTGGCACCTACAGCCAGCACCTAAAATTCGAATAATGGAAACCACTTTCAGGCGTCGCCAGTTCTGCATAGATACGTATTCCATTTTCTATGTTCATAACGCAGAATTTTGTTTTAGTTACATTTGCACCCAGTGCCATATGGTACTTGTTGATGATCTGTAGTACTTTTGCCGGCCGGAGTGGCCGTGCGGTTCTAGGCGCTACAGTCTGGAATCGAGCGACCGCTACGGTCGCAGGTTCGAATCCTGACTCGGGCATGGATGTGTGTGATGTCCTTAGGTTAGTTAGGTTTAATTAGTTCCAAGTTCTAGGCGACTGATGACCTCAGAAGTTGATTCGCATAGTGCTCAGAGCCATTTGAAGCATTTTTTTTTTTTTTTTTTTTTTTTTTTTGTAATACCTTTCCAGTGTCCTTTCCATTTATGATTACGAGACCTAGATCGTCTGCATGGGCCTTACAAACAATTTGTTGGCCGCGTATGCACAAACCTTGTAGGTGTTGCGCTTCGTTTCCTAAAAAGAATTTGATAGTGACAGTAAAGAAGGTCGTTGACATCGGACAGCCCTGCTGGACTGAACTTTCCAAATGAGTACTACCCGTGAGCTAGCCGTTCACCGTGAAGTCTCATTAGCTGCTGTTTAAAATCCTACCACGTGGTTAACGAAACGATGTGGGAATAACAAAGCATTCATTCTCTTGGGAATATACTGGTGGGTAACCCTGTCGAAAGCCATGTTGAAATCTAATGTCACTCGTGAATCCCAATTCCTGTGAAAAATAACCTGCGCCAGAATTAACTCTTTGACAGATCCACCGTTAAGAGCGATTGCTGGATTAAATGTGCCAAAACGGACTAAATTAACGCTTCAGTTGTTTGCAGCCCTCGCAGTGAAAATTAAGACGAGGTATTCACAATGTTTTATTCAAAAACATCTACATCTACTTAGATACTCTGCAAATCACATTTAAGTGCCTGGCAGAGGGTTCATCGAACCACCTCCACAATTCTTTATTATTTCAATCTCGTATAGAGCGCGGAAAGAACGAATACCTATATCTTTCCGTAGGACCTCTGATTTCACTTATTTTATCATGGTGATCGTTTCTCCCTATGTAGGTCGGTGTTAACAAAATATTTTCGCATCCGGAGGAGAAAACTGGTGATTGGAATTTCGTGAGAAGATTCCGTCGCAACGAAAAACGCCTTTATTTTAATTATTTTCAGCCCAAATCCTGTATCATTTCTGTGACACTCTCTCCCATATTTCGCGATAATACAAAAAGCGCTGCCCTTCGTTGAACTTTTTCGATGTACTCCGTCAGTCCTATGTGGTAAGGATCCCACACCGCGCAGCAGTATTCTAAAAGAGGATGGACAAGCGTAGTGTAGGCAGTCTCCTTAGTAGGTCTGTTACATTTTCTAAGTGTCCTGCCAATAAAACGCAGTCTTTGGTTACCCTTCCCCACAACATTTCCTATGTGTTCCTTCCAATTTAAGTTGTTCGTAATTGTAATTCCTAGGTATTTAGTAGAATTTACGGCCTTTAGATTTGACTGATGTATCGTGTAACCGAAGTTTAACGGATTCCGTTTAGCACTTATGTTAATGACCTCACACTTTTCGTTTTTTAGGGTCAACTGCCAATTTTCGCACCATTCAGATATCTTTTCTCAATCGTTTTTTTCAATTTGTTCTGACATTCTGATGACTTTATTAGTCGATAAACGACAGCGTCATCTGCAAACAACCGAAGACGGCTGCTCAGATTGTCACCCAAATCGTTTATATAGATAAGGAACAGCAAAGGGCCTATAACACTACCTTGGGGAACGCCAGAAATCTCTTCTGTTTCACTCGATGACTTTCCGTCAGTTACTACGAACTGTGACCTCTCTGACAGGAAATCACAAATCCAGTCACATAACTGAGACGATATACCATAAGCACGCAATTTCACTACGAGCCGCTTGTGTGGTACAGTGTCAAAAGCCTTCCGGAAATCCGGAAATTCGGAATCAGTCTGAAATCCCATGTCAATAGCACTCAGCAAAAAAATGGTTCAAATGGCTCTGAGCACTAGGGGACTAAACATCTGAGGTCACCAGTCCCCTAGAACTTTGAACTACCTAAACCTAACTAACCTAAGGACATCACACACATCCATGCCCGAGGCAGGATTCGAACCCACGACCGTAGCGGTCACGCGGATCCAGACTGACGCGCCTAGAACCGCACGGCCACACCGGCCGGCAGCACTCAGCACTTCATGTGAGTAAAGAGCTAGTTGTGTTTCACAGGAACGATGTTTTCTTAACCCATGTTGACTGTGTGTCAATAGACCGTTTCCTTCGAGGTCATTGGTAATGTTGGAACACGATATATGTTCTAAAATCCTGCTGCATATCGGCGTTAACGATATGGGCCTGTAATTTAGTGGATTACTCCTACTACCTTTCTTGAATATTGATGTGACCTGTGCAACTTTCCAGTCTTTGGGCACGGATCTTTCGTCGAGCGAACGGCTGTATATGATTGTTAAGTATGGAGACAATGCATCAGCATACTCCGAAAGGAACCTAATCGGTATACAGACTGGATCAAAATACTTGCTTTTATTAAGTGATTTACGTTGCTTCACTACTCCGAGGATATTTAGTTATACGTTACTCATGTTGGCAGCTGTTCTCGATTCGAATTCTGAAATATTTACTTCGTCTTCTTTCGTGAAGGCATTTCGGAAGACTGTGTTTAGCAACTCTGCTTTGGCAGCACTGTCTTCGATAGTATATCCATTGTTATCGCGCAGAGAAGGCATTGATTGTTTCTTGCCGCTAACATACTACACATACGACCAGAATCTCTTAGGATTTTCTGCCAGGTTTCGAGACAAAGTTTCGTTCTTGAAACTGTTATAGGCATCTCCCATTGAAGTCCGCGTTAAATTTCGACCTTCTGTAAAACATGACCAATTTTGGGGATTTTGCGTCTGTTTAAATTTGGCATGTTTTTTCATTGTTTCTGCAATAATGTTCTGACCCGTTTTGTGTACCAAGGAGGATCAGTTCTGTCGTTCGTTAATTTATTTGGTGTAAAAGTCTCAATTCTTGCCGATACTATTTCTTTGAATTCAAGCCACATCTGGTCTACACTTATGTTATTAATTTGGAAAGAGTGGAGATTGTCTCTGAGGAAGGAGTCAAATGCTTTTTCGAATAATGATTTTTTCATTAATGATACAGAGTTAGCTAGCTTCATTAAGCAGAGGCATGACTTGTGTGCCTCTGAATTTATTACAGAAGTTTAAATGCACTAAAAATGGAATAAGCATAATACGAAATTACTTTTTGCACAGTAAACGAGCGAGGTGGCGCAGTTGTTAGCACACTGGACTCGCATTCGGGAGGACGACGATTGAATCCCGCGTCCAGCCATCCTGAGGTTTTCCGTGATGTCCCTAAATCGCTCCAGGCAAATGCCGGGATGGTTCCTTTGAAAGGCCACGGCCGACTTCCTTCCCCGTCCTCCCCTAATCCGATGAGACCCATGACCTCGCTGTTTGGTCTCTTCCTCCAAAACAACCCAACCCAACCCATAAACAACTGCAACATACAAAACAAAAAGACGAAAATGTTCTTCCTTTTATCAACTTTACAGATTCGCACTTGGATAATGTGCTCACTATGGTGTGTGACCACTTCTGGCATCAATACACGCCTGACAACGACGGAGCACGGTATGAATAATGTCGTCAATGTCATGTTGGGACAGTGACGTGCGTTCCTTCCGCAGAGCGACTCGCAAGTCTTTATTAGCGGTCCTCCTCGATATCGGTCTCTTTTGACAATGTGCGGGTCTCGAAATTGTGTTCCACACTCCTTTCAGATGCGAATCCGTCGAGAATCACTGTCCAGACCAAATCGGGGCTCATCTGTGAAAAGAAAACTGGCCCACTGTTCGACAGTCCAGGTATCTTGTTGACGACTCCACTCTGGACGTTCCTTTCTGAGATGACGCGTCAGAGGTAGACATACAGCAGGTCTCCGACAATAAAGACAACTCTGTCGAAGTCTTCTCTACACCGTTTGTCCCGGTGCAACACATCCAGTGGATACTACGAGGTCGGATACCAGTTGCCGTACAGTAGTAAGGCGGTACCGCCGTGCCCTTACTGGCAAATAACGGTCCTGTCTTTATTATGTCACTCGTGATCGCCCCTACCCTGGTCTTTGGGATACAGTTTCGGTCTGTACAAACTATTCTCATCCGACAAACAACAGAACGATTAACATTAAGCATCGGGCCACATCAGTTTGCGACTGATGGTTCAAATGGCTCTAAGCACTATGGGACTTAACATGTAAGGTCGTCAGTCCTCTAGAAAAAATGTTCAAATGTGTTTGAAATCTTATGAGACTTAACTGATAAGGTCATCAGTCCCTAAGCTTACACACTACTTAACCTAAATTAACCTAAGGACCAACACACACACACACACACACACACACACACACACACACACACACATGCCCAAGGGAGGAATCGAGCCTCCACTGGGACCAGCCGCACAGTCTCAGTCCCCTAGACTTAGAACTACTTAAACGCAACTAACATAAGGACATCACACATATCCATGCCCAAGGCAGGATACGAAGCTGCGGCCGTAGCAGCAACGCAGTTCCGGACTGACGCGCCTAGAACCGCTCGGCCACAGCGGCCGGCAGTTTGCGACTCACTTGCTTACAGTCTTGCTACAGCCCTCCACCCCACAGAGCCTGGTAGGCGCCTTCTCTGTGCCATAGCGGACCGCCTGTGACTGTGTGCACAGCGATTGTGGGTGAGGGGCTAACCTGCAGACACTACTACACTTGTTAGGTGTTCACTGAAATACCATCTTCTGTGCAGGACACGATCGTACGGACGACTGTTGACAGTTTGTATGATTACATCGTGAATGAGGCACAAAACGGGGAAATAGCGGTTTGTTGCTTTAATTGTGGACACCAGTGTAATTCAAATAACGGTTGGTAAACTGAATTGGTAGAAAATTAGAATTTCCTAAACACTGTCCCCCTTTCCTACTGAATTTTTCGTTAACCTGCCTACATATCAGTAAGAGTGACTTTCTAGCTTTAAGGGGGGTAGGACGTCAAACGGGCCGATTTGGAGCTGGAGAGGCACCACAGGACATTTTAATTTCCACTGTCTATACTTGTACGAATAAATTCATAAAACTGTGTAAGCATGACCAGGAAGGATTCAGGATTCACACTCGTAGCAGCGGAAGTTCAGAAACATAACAAAATATTTTTTTTTTTTACATGTAAAATTTCATCATTTTTTCACTTACTATTGGCTGCATTTCATGCTATAAGTACACTTTTCTTCATGGGTAAGAGAGACTGTTCGATGAATTTTGCACAGCATACAAACCATACTTATAGTTGTCTGAAATTTAATTTATGAAAAAATGAATGAGCTGTTACGTTTTAAACTTTATGTTTAGAAAAAAAATCAAATTTTGTAGTTAATTATCTCAATTTCTGCCACAGTTTTTAATAGATTTGGAATATTCTAGAGTTTCATACACCTGTAAGTATGGTTTGTATGCTGTGCAAAATTCATCAAAGGACCTCCCTTACTAGTGAAGAAAACTGTACCTTGTTTTGTTCATCAGTCTACTGACTGGTTTGATGCGGCCCGACACGAATTCCTTTCCTGTGCTAACTTCTTCACCTCAGAGTAGCACTTGCAACCTACGTCCTCAATTATTTGCTTGACGTATTCCAGTCTCTGTCTTCCTCTACAGTTTTTGCCCTCTACAGTTCCCTCTAGTACCACAGAAGTCATTCCCTCATGTCTTAGCAGATGTCCTATCATCCTGTCCCTTCTCCTTATCAATTTTTCCACATATTCCTTTCCTCTCCGATTCTGCGTAGAACCTCCTCATTTCTTACCTTATCAGTCCACCTAATTTTCAACATCCGTCTATAGCACCACATCTCAAATGCTTAGATTCTCTTCTGTTCCGGTTTTCCCGCAGTCCATGTTTCACTACCATACAATGCTGTACTCCAGACGTACATCCTCAGAAATTTCTTCCTCAAATTAAGGCCGGTATTTGATATTAGTAGACTTCTATTCGCCAGAAATGCCTTGTTTGCCATAGCGAGTCTGCTTTTGATGTCCTCCTTGCTCCGTCCGTCACTGGTTATTTTACTGCCTAGGTAGCAGAATTCCTTAACTTCATTGACTTCGTGACCATCAATCCTGATGTTAAGTTTCTCGCTGTTCTCATTTCTACTACTTCTCACTACCTTCGTCTTTCTCCGATTTACTCTCAAACCATACTGTGTACTCATTAGACTGTTCATTCCGTTCAGCAGATCATTTAATTCTTCTTCACTTTCACTCAGGATAGCAATGTCATCAGCGAATCGTATCATTGATATCCTTTCACCTTGTATTTTAATTCCACTCCTGAACCTTTCTTTTATTTCCATCATTGCTTCCTCGATGTACAGATTGAAGAGTAGGGGCGAGAGGCTACAGCCTTGTCTTACACCCTTCTTAATACGAGCACTTCGTTCTTGATCGTCCACTCTTATTATTCCCTCTTGGTTGTTGTACATATTGTATATGACCCGTCTCTCCGCATAGCTTACCCCTACTTTTTTCAGAATCTCGAACAGCTTGCACCATTTTATATTGTCGAACGCTGATTCCAGGTCGACAAATCCTATGAAAGTGTCTTGATTTTTCTTTAGCCTTGCTTCCATTATTAGCCGTAACGTCAGAATTGCCTCTCTCGTCCCTTTACTTTTCCTAAAGCCAAACTGATCGTCACCTAGCGCATTCTCAATTTTCTTTTCCATTCTTCTGTATATTATTCTTGTAAGCAGCTTCGATGCATGAGCTGTTAAGCTGATAGTGCGATAATTCTCGCACTTGTCAGCTCTTGCCGTCTTCGGAACTGTGTGGATGATGCTTTTCCGAAAGTCAGATGGTATATCGCCAGACTCATATATTCTACACACCAACGTGAATAGTCGTTTTGTTGCCACTTCCCCCAATGATTTTAGAAATTCTGATGGAATGTTATCTATCCCTTCTGCCTTATTTGACCGTAAGTCCTCCAAAGCTCTTTTAAATTCCGATTCTAATACTGGATCCCCTATCTCTTCTAAATCGACTCCTGTTTCTTCTTCTATCACATCAGACAAATCTTCGCCCTCATAGAGGCTTTCAATGTATTCTCTCCACCTATCTGCTCTCTCCTCTGCTTTTAACAGTGGAATTCCCGTTGCACTCTTAATGTTACCACCGTTGCTTTTAATGTCACCAAAGGTTGTTTTGACTTTCCTGTATGCTGAGTCTGTCCTTCCGACAATCATATCTTTTTCGATGTCTTCACATTTTTCCTGCAGCCATTTCGTCTTAGCTTCCCTGCACTTCCTATTTATTTCATTCCTCAGCGACTTGTATTTCTGTATTCCTGTTTTTCCCGGAACATGTTTGTACTTCCTCCTTTCATCAATCAACTGAAGTATTTCTTCTGTTACCCATGGTTTCTTCGCAGCTACCTTCTTTGTACCTATGTTTTCCTTCCCAACTTTTGTGATGGCCCTTTTTAGAGATGTCAATTCCTCTTCAACTGTACTGCCTACTGCGCTATTCCTTATTGCTGTATCTATAGCGTTAGAGAACTTCAAACGTATCTCGTCATTCCTTAGTACTTCCGTATCCCACTTCTTTGCGTATTGATTCTTCCTGACTAATGTCTTGAACTTCAGCCTACTCTTCATCACTACTATATTGTGATCTGAGTCTATATCTGCTCCTGGGTACGCCTTACAATCCAGTACCTGATTTCGGAATCTCTGTCTGACCATGATGTAATCTAATTGAAATCTTCCCGTATCTCCCGGCCTTTTCCAAGAATACCTCCTCTTCTTGTGATTCTTGAACAGGGTATTCGCTATTACTAGCTGAAACCTGTTACAGAACTCAATTAGTCTTTCTCCTCTTTCATTCCTTGTCCCAAGCCCATATTCTCCTGTAACCGTTTCTTCTACTCCTTCCCCTACAACTGCATTCCAGTCGCCCATGACTATTAGATTTTCGTCCCCCTTTACGTACTGCATTACCCTTTCAATATCCTCATACACTTTCTCTATCTGTTCATCTTCAGCTTGCGACGTCGGCATGTATACCTGAACTATCGTTGTCGGTGTTGGTCTGCTGTCGATTCTGATTAGAGCAACCCGGTCACTGAACTGTTCACAGTAATACACCCTCTGCCTACCTTCCTATTCATAACGAATCCTGCTCCTGTTATACCATTTTCTGCTGCTGTTGATATTACCCGATACTCATCTGACCAGAAATCCTTGTCTTCCTTCCACTTCACTTCACTGACCCCTACTATATCTAGATTGAGCCTTTGCATTTCCCTTTTCAGATTTTCTAGTTTCCGTAACACGTTCAAGCTTCTGACATTCCACGCCCCGACTCGTAGAACGTTATCCTTTCGTTGATTATTCAATCTTTTTCTCATGGTAACCTCCCCCTTGGCAGTCCCCGAATGGGGGACTATTCCGGAATCTTTTGCCAATGGAGAGATCATCATGACACTTCTTCAATTACAGGCCACATGTCCTGTGGATACACGTTACGTGTCTTTAATGCAGTGGTTTCCATTGCCTTCTGCATCCTCATGTCGTTGATCATTGATGATTCTTCCGCCTTTAGGGGCAATTTCCCACCCCTAGGACAAGAGAGTGCCCTGAACCTCTATCCGTTCCTCCGCCCTCTTTGACAAGGCCGTTGGCAGAATGAGGCTGACATCTTATGCCAGAAGTCTTCGGCCGCCAATGCTGATTATTTATCAAAATTTAGGCAGTGGCGTGGATCGAACCCGGGACCGAACACGTTTTGATTATGAATCAAAGACGCTACCCCTAGACCACGGATGCCGTCCTGTACCTATAGCAACAAATGCATCCAACAGTAAGTGAAAAAATGATGAAATTTCATATCTAAAAAAAATTTATTTTGTTATGTTTTTGCACTTCCACTGCTATGAGTGTGAATCCTGAATCCTTCCTGGTCATGCTGACACAGTTTTATGAATTTACTTGTAAAAGTATAGACAGTGGAAATTAAAATGTCCTGTGGTGCACCTCCTGCTCCAAGTCTGCCTGTTTGACGTCCTACCCCGCTTAAAGGGAAACTGAAATTATCAAATCGGCTCTGTTTATACTGTCAAATATGGGAAGGCTAAACTGAAGCTGATGTTGAGTCCCTGAGTTCTATTTGTCCAAATTTGGTAGTGATGCCAGTTACACTCATTCACACTCAACATGCTTGTTGATGTAACGTGAGCAGACCCCTGACATTGTGCCCGGCTACCGTCAAATGCGCACCTAAGAGTACACTGCAGTGAACTGTATCGTTGGACTCTATCCGTCTCCACTGCACAGGACAGCTGCTTTTGAAGTCTGCCATCCATGTCAAGAGAGAAACCAATAGTTTCGTCCCACCTCAGACGTCACCATGCCCATCTTGTTCCATGTCCCAAACCTTACTCTCTCTCTCTCTCTCTCTCTCTTTTTTTTTTTTTTTGCAAGTTAGTACTGTGGTGTCAGCACCAGACACCACACTTACTAGGTGGTAGCCTTTAAATCGGCCGCGGTCCGTTAGTATACGTCGGACCCGCGTGTCGCCACTGTCAGTGATTGCAGACCGAGCGCCGCCACACGGCAGGTCTAGAGACGTCCTAGCACTCGCCCCAGTTGTACAGCCGACTTTGCTAGCGATGGTTCACTGACAAATTACGCTCTCATTTGCCGAGACGATAGTTAGCATAGCCTTCAGCTACGTCATTTGCTACGACCTAGAAAGGCGCCATTATCATTTGCTATTTATCTTGTGATGCATGTACCGTCAGACTGATGTTCACCAATTATGGATTAAAGTTAAGTATTCCAGAAGCTACGTACCTTTTTTGCTAGTCTCAAGACATTGTCCTGTTCCAGACCTCACGCCATACTGTGTGAGCTTAAACGCGTGCCTTTCGGCTACCTCATAGTGGCTTGGCTGTCTTGCCAAGTCACAACAAGTACAACGACTATGTTTCATGACTAGAAAACGTAGTCTACCGATCCTTTAAAAGTGGCATTTTACTCTGCCAATGATGTAATTATGCTCCTGTTAAAAATCTCCCACCATGCGCCTGTAAAATGCAGATCTAATAACCTTGCTTTTCGCTCCTCTGTCCTTAAAACGATGAACTCAAACAATACATCATATTGATGTCGCAGTACAGCAGTCGGGGCCAATGAAATATGCGGGCCCTTGCACTAGTATGCTTGTCGGCCAGACTTCGTAAATGCTCATCTCCATGCAGGGCCATCAGGAAATCAATATTTAATTGGAAATGTGCTGGTGTAGGCTGTCGCCAGCACACCTGACGCGAAGAGATAGCGAAAACATCGATATCAAGAGAGAGGCCTAAGAAAGACTCGCAATAAACGCGCCGCCAACGCCCTCCCGACCTCCAACAGCTAGATCGCCACCGCGGACTGGAGGGCCCAGTCAGTCATCCAGCGAGTCAACGAGTCGAGTCACCAGTCGCAGCTCACTGGGAGTCACAGTCGCAGTTAGCTCAGCCCCTAGCTCAGGGTCAGTCACTATCTGGCGACCAGAGTAGTGTACATAGAGGCACCTTATACTTCACAAGCAGTGAGGCTAACATGGGCTTGTACCACAACACATGGAATGTCTTAAGTAGCTTTCTGTTCTGGTTAATAAAGAACCCTGTTAATACATGAGCGCAGTTGTGTTATAGAAACAGGATACTGGCTACCAAAGAACATCCTCTCATTTTTTCCCATGATACAACCCTACAGCGACAATGAGACGACACAAAAAGAAAGGTACCTACTAAAGGCCTTAATTCTTTCCTTTGCTATCGCGACTCGCACGCATTTAAACACATAGTGATGAATTATTAACCTCGCCTGAAATACACTCATGCTCAAAAATTAAGGATAATGCTGATACATGGTGAAACAACGCTCTGGTGGGCAGTTTGCGAGTTTAAATCACCTCAGGGTATGATCGTGCGGTGCATCACACGGTGGCGCTGGCGCTGTCAGAGTACGGTGCAGCGAGTAAGTGTGCAGACGTTTTCAGACGTGCTAATGGTGACTGTGTATTGAAAATGGCTCAAGGAACACATATTAATGACGTCACGAGGGGTAAAATACTATGGCGACTGGAGGCTGGTCAAACACAGCATGTTGTAGCACGGACTTCCGTGTGCCACGAAGTGTGATCTCACCATTATGGCAACGACTCCAGCAGACAGGAAACGTGTCCAGGCGCCACAGTACGGGACGTCCACAGTGTACAACACCACAAGAAGACCGATATCTCACCACCAGTGCCAGCAAACGGCCACGGAGTACTGCAGGTAGCCTTCTCAGGACCTTACCGCAGCAGTTGGAGGAGTTGTCTCCAGACACACAGTCTACAGACGACATTGTTTATTCGCCCGGCGACCTGCAAGGTGCATTCCACTGACCCATGGTCACAGGAGAGCCCGAAAGGCCTGGAATCAAGAACACAGTACATGTTCATTGGAACAGTGGTCCAAGATTATGTTCACAGACGAGTCCAGGTATAGTCTGAACAGTGATTCTCACCGGGTTTTCATCTGCCAGGAACCAGATACCAACCCCCTGATGTCCTTGAAAGCGACCTGTATGGAGGTCATGGTTTGATGATATGGGGTAGGATTAAGTAAGATTGGTGCACGTACATCCCTGCATGTCTTTGACAGAGGTACTGTAACAGGAGAGGTGTATCGGGACGTCATTTTGCACCAGCATATCTGCCTTTTCAGGGGTGCAGTGGGTCCCACCAACCTCCTGATGGATGATGAGACACGATCTCACCGAGCTGCCATCGTGGAGGAGTACCTTGAAACAGAAGATATCAGGCGAATGGAGTGGCCTGTTATCCAGACCTAAACCCCATCGAGCACTTCTGGAATGCTCTCAGGCGACGTATCGCTGCACGTCTTCAAACACCTAGGACACTTCAGGAGCTCCAACAGGCACTGGTGCAAGAATGGGAGCTTATAGCCCAACAGCTGCTCGACCACCTGATCCAGGGTATGGCAATCCGTTGTGTGGCCTGTGTACATGTGCATGGTGATCATACCGCATATTGATGTCGGGGTAAATGTGCAGGAAACAGTACCGTTTTGTAGCACATGTGTTTAGGGACGGTCTTCCCAACTTATCACCAATACCGTAGACTTACAGATCTGTGTGATGTGTGTTCCCTATGTGCCTATGCTATTAGCGCCAGTTGTGTGTAGTGCTACGTTGTGTGGCACCACCTTCTGCAATCATCCTTAATTTATGAGCATCAGTGTAGTTACTCGCTCCCTGCCAGAGACGGCTGCTGGCACTTGTGAGACCTGCAGTGTGACGTAAGCGCCGCGGCCTGTCTATCTCGTGGGCCCCGACAGCAAATTGCGGACGGGGCGCCCTTGAGTGGCAGCTGGCGCTGTCAAACCAGCTGTTGTCTCTCCAGCTTTCTGCAAACATCGTCGCTTTGTTACCGTAGCGTGCGCGACAAGACGGACGCGGTTACTTCCTGTCGTTAGTGTTGTCGGTGTCAAAGTCTCTTTGATGTTGTAAAAACAGCTAATAAGCTGGGGTGTGATCATGGCGAAGTGACGTATCTTTGTGGAGTAAGCCGGTCGCGTCGTAGCGTTGTTTTAGCTTGCGTAAAGACGCACATTCATAGACAAGGAAGGAATGCCACAAGAAGAGTTCGATGACCATTGGGCACATTAAACTACTGGCCATTAAAATTGCTACACCACGAAGATGACGTGCTACAGACTCGAAATTTAACCGACAGGAAGAAGATGCTGTGATATGATTAGCTTTCCACAGCATTCACGCAAGGTTGGCGCCAGTGGCGACACCTACAACGTGCTGACATGAGGAAAGTTTCCAACCGGTTTCTCGTACACAAACATCAGTTGACCTGCTTTGCCTGGTGAAACGTTGTTGTGATCCCTCGTATAAGCAGGAGAAATGCGTACCATCACGTTTCCGACTTTGATTAAGGTCGGACTGAAGCCTATCGTGATTGCGGTTTATCGTATCGCAACATTGCTGCTCGCGTTAGTCGAGATCCAATGACTGCTAGCAGAATATGGAATCGGTGGGTTCAGGAGGGTAATACGGAACGCGGTGCTGGATCCCAACGGCCTCGTATCACTAGCAGTCGACATGACAGGCATCTTATCCGCATGGCTGTAACGGATCGTGCAGCCACGTCTCGATCCCTGAGTCAACAGATGGGGACGTTTGAAAGAACACAACTATCTGCACGAACAGTTTGACAACGTTTGCAGCAGCATGCACTATCAGTTCGGAGACCGTGGCTGCGGTTACCCTCGACGCTGCATCACAGAGAGGAGCGCCTGCGATGGTGTACTCAACGACGAACCTGGGTGCACGAATGGCGAAACGTCATTTTTTCGGAGGAATCGAGGTTCTGTTTACAGCATCACGATGGTCGCATCCGTGTTTGGCGACATCGTGGCGAACGGACATTGAAAGTGTGTATTCGTCATCGCGATACTGGCGTATCAACCAGCGTGATGGTATGAGGTGCCATTGGTTACACTTCTCGGTCACCTCTTGTCCGCACTGACGGCACTTTGAACAGTGGACGTTACATTTCAGATGTGTTACGACCCGTGGCTCTACCCTTCATTCGATCCCTGCGAAACCGGACATTTCAGCAGGATAATGCACGACCGCATGTTGCAGGTCCTGTACGGGCCTTTCTGGATACAGAAAATGTTCGACTGCTGCCCTGGCCAGCACATTCTCCAGATCTCTCACCAATTGGAAACGTCTGGTCAATGGTGGCCGAGCCACTGGCTCGTCACAATACGCCAGTGACTACTCTTGATGAACTGTGGTATCGTGTTGAAGCTGCATGGGCAGCTGTACCTGTACACGCCATCCAAGCTCTGGTTGACTCAATGCCCAGAGGTATCAAGGCCGTTACTACGGCCAGAGGTGGTTGTTCTGGGTACTGATTTCTCAGGATCTATGCACCCAAACTGCGTGAAAATGTTATCACATGTCAGTTCTAGTATAATATATTTGTCCAATGAGTACCCGTTTATCATCTGCACTTCTTCTTGGTGTAGCAACTTTAAAGGCCAGTAGCGTAGATCTTGCAGATGGAACTGAGCTCACAAAGTTGCTAAACGTCTAGGGTACAACTTCGCAGGGTACACATCAACTGATTACCAATATATTTGTCACCAGCTTCGGTTTTTAAAATAAAACTGCAATTGTTAATGAAGCAACTTTCAGAAAGGTTTACTCGTGCACTAATCGAATGTTACACTATTTATAATGAAATATATCTTGAAAAGGAGACTTTGAAGAAACATTTTGATGAATTTGTTTCGATGCTACTGACTTCATTACAAAAAAAAAATGTTCAAATGTGTGTGAAATCTTATGGGACTTAACTGCTAAGGTCATCAGTCCCTAAGCTTATACACTACTTAACCTAAATTATCCAAAGGACAAACACACACACCCATGCCCGAGGGGGGACTCGAACCTCCGCCGGGACCAGCCGCACAGTCCATGACTGCAGCGCCTTAGACTTCATTACAAACCTTGGGTAGTATGTTTAGCGATTTAAATTGATTTGAAATTGGTGCTGGTGTTTTTGCAACTCTTTTTGCTATGTGCGTTGAAAGTGCACCTCCTGAAATTCAGTTGGAGCTCACTAACTTTTGTCGTCGTCGTGTGCTCATTGAGAGATTTCACTCTGCAGAAAGCACTGAAATGTTTCACAAGAACTCACCGCGAGACCAGTTTCTGCAGTTGCCTCGAATAGCTACTCGTGTCTGTACTGCGCTCCGAAGCACATTGAAAGATATACATACACAGGCTACATTAATTTAAGTTTTGTAAGGAAATAATACAGGGTGATTCAAAAAGAATACCACAACTTCAAAAATGTGTATTTAATGAAAGAAACATAATATAACCTTCTCTTATACATCATTACAAAGAGTATTTAAAAAGGTTTTTTTTCACTCAAAAACAAGTTCAGAGATGTTCAATATGGCCCCCTCCAGACACTCGAGCAATATCAACCCGATACTCCAACTCGTTCCACACTCTCTGTAGCATATCAGGCGTAACAGTTTGGATAGCTGCTGTTATTTCTCGTTTCAAATCATCAATGGTGGCTGGGAGAGGTGGCCGAAACACCATATCCTTAACATACCCCCATAAGAAAAAATCCCAGGGGGGAAGATCAGGGCTTCTTGGAGGCCAGTGATGAAGTGCTCTGTCACGGGCTGCCTGGCGGCCGATCCATCGCCTCGGGTAGTTGACGTTCAGGTAGTTATGGACAGATAAGTGCCAATGCGGTGGCGCTCCATCCTGCTGAAATATGAATTGTTGTGCTTCTTGTTCGAGCTGAGGGAACAGCCAATTCTCTAACATCTCCAGATACTGTAGTCCAGTTACAGTAGAACCTTCGAAGAAAAAGGGACCAAAAACTTTATTGGCTGAAATGGCACAGAAAACGTTCACCTTAGGCGAGTCACGTTCATACTGAGTTGTTTCCCGCGGATTCTCAGTGCCCCATATACAGACATTGTGACGGTTGACTTTCCCGTTAGTGTGGAAAGTTGCTTCATCACTAAACACAATCTTTGAAACGAAAGATTCATCTGTTTCCATTTTAGCAAGGATAAAACCACAGAAATCGATTCTTTTAATCTTATCAGCTGCAGACAGTGCTTGAACCAATTTCAGACGATAAGGTTTCACAACTAACCTTTTTCGTAGGACTCTCCATACAGTTGATTGTGGAATTTGCAGCTCTCTGCTAGCTCTGCGAGTCGATTTTCCTGGGCTGCGAACAAATGCTTGCTGGATGCGTGCTACATTTTCATCACTCGTTCTCGGCCGTCCAGAACTTTTCCCTTTGCACAAACACCCATTCTCTGTAAACTGTTTATACCAACGTTTAATACACCACCTATCAGGAGGTTTAACACCATACTTCGTTCGAAATGCACGCTGAACAACTGTCGTCGATTCACTTCTGCCGTACTCAATAACACAAAAAGCTTTCTGTTGAGCTAGTCAACAGCGCCTCAAGCGAACAAATGTACAACTAAATGAAACTTTATAGCTCCCTCAATTCGCCGACAGATAGTGCTTAGCTCTGCCTTTTGTCGTTGCAGAGTTTTAAATTCCGAAAGTTGTGGTATTCTTTTTGAATCACCCTGTATATTGAACCAGAGATGGTCAAATGTAGTATAGATTGTGTAGTAGCTCAACAGTGATCGCTGATTCAAGGTGTTACGGGTAATGTGTTAGAGTAACTTTAGATCGAGTAATGTATGAAGGTCTCGCAAGTGTAAAGACTTGTTTCATCTGATGTGTCCTGGATATATACTTACTCGAAACGGGCAGTAATGATTTTTTCTTATCTGCAAGATACTGTGATGTTTGCAAACTGTAGAAGGAATCTCAACAGAAGTTGGAAATAATTACGGTACAGAAATTTAGTTTGTTACTAATGCAATACGCGTATTCATAATAATTGAGACAATGTATAGTATTCACATCCAATGATTTTGTAATGCTAATAGTTAATATATAATCAGTTCATTGAGTTTGTTAATTGTGGGCATTATTAATTTTCAATGAGTCAAAATACAAGTTTTAAAGTTAGTGCCATACTGTTGCTTACCCCAAAAATGGTTCAAATGGCTCTGAGCACTATGGGACTTAACTTCTGAGGTCATCAGTCCCCTAGAACGTAGAACTACTTAAACCTAAATAACCTAAGGACATCACACACATCCATGCCCGAGGCAGGATTCGAACCTGCGACCGTAGCGGTCACGCGGTTCCAGACTGTAGCGCCTAGAACCGCTCGGACACTCCGGCCGGCCTTACTTACCCCAAGTCACTACCAGTTCCTAGATGCATGTCATGTTTGATTAACTATTTTTGGATTTTCTCTGCCTCGTGATGACTGGGTGTTGTGTGCTATCCTTAGGTTAGTTAGGTTTAAGTAGTTCTAAGTTCTAGGGCACTGATGACCTCAGAAGTTAAGTCCCATAGTGCTCAGAGCCATTTGAACCATTGACTATTTTTCTCAAGAAGTTGCTGTCTGAGTCATCTCCGATTTAATTAAAACGTATGGCAAGCAACAGCTTTGCACAAGAGCTGTTTGCTAACTGTACAATTTAAAGTACTAACAAAGAGCAGTGCGAAGAGCGTTACCGTTGCGCAGATTAAAGGTAAGAAATTTTATTATTTCAGTGATAGCATCCATTAAGCACGGGGACGATTATTTTGAAATCGATCAAGTTTTGTTTTATTACCAGGGCCAATTTCAAATCAATAGTCTTGCATCAGATTCAGTTTTTGTGTTACGTACATTCATGCAGTTTTGGTTTGGTTTAATATTATGGACAGTTTACTTTCTCGCAGCGAAATTAAATTTACATTCTCGCAGACAGAAAAATTCAGCACAGGGCAAAGCGCATAAGCGACGAGATGAATTACAAGTTCCCGTGTCATTCCCATTCTAGCACTAGTATTTCAGATTGCTGTCAGTTAAATAATTTCAACCATATTTCAAACGCAAATGTTTCAACATATTTGCGTAAAACTGGTTTTTCAACAATCGAATTAACGAAATAAAACCGTAGGATTAGTGTTACTGACGTTCATCTGACTGGATGGCTAGGAATCTCACTCGAAGCATCTAGATGCTAGCGGAAAAACATTAAAAGGCAATAGAAAAGTGACGAAACTAGATGATTCTTTGTTTTACCTAGGTAGCAGCCCGGGTTGTAACTTCATACTTCCCACTTAGGCCGCATCTCAATAAACCACGGAATAATGTAGATAGAGAGGTAAAAATTGACACACATGCTTGGAATGACATGGGGTTTTATAAGAACCAAAAAAAAAAAAAAACAAAGTTCACAAAATGTCCGACAGATAGCACTGGACAGCAAAACGTCAGTGACTGCGCATGACAAGCGGAGGGCATTTGCAGTGTGGGCGCTTCAGAAGATGGCGGAAGATGACGATTGGCTGAGTAACGTGTTGTGGACCGACGAAGCTCATTTCACGCTCCGAGGGTCTGTCAACGCCCACAACTGCAGAATTCGGGCTACCGAAAATCCTAGAACTGTCGTGGAAACTCCATTGCACGACGAGAAAGTTACGGTAAGGGTTGGATTTACCGCATCTACCGTTATCGGGCCTTTTTCCTTCGAGGAAATGAGTGATTCTGGTTTTGTAACAGCTACCGTGACGGGTGAGAGGTACGCCGATATGTTACAGAATCGCATCATCCCCAGCCTGGCTGATAAACACCTGCTGGAACGTACGATGTTTATGCAGGATGGCGCTCCACCCCATACTGCTAGACGCGTGAAAGCCTCACCATAACTCCGGACGTGCTTTACAATGCTGTTCACAACATTATTCCTCGACTACGGCTATTGTTGGGGAATGATGGTGGACATATTGAACATTTCCTGTAAAGAACATCATCTTTGCTTTGTCTTACTTTGTTATGTTAATTATTGCTATTCTGATCAGATGAAGCGTCATCTGTCGGACATTTTTTGAACTTTTCTAATTTTTTTTGGTTCTAATAAAACCCCATGTCATTCCAAACATGTGTGTCAATTTGTACCTCTCTATATACATTATTCCGTGATTTATTCAGTTTTCAAATTTATACTGACTTTTTGATCACCCGGTATCTTTGATAAACCAGCTTGTGTTCTTTGCTTATTACTTTATGCCTGTGGTCTCTTGATCCCCGTACTGCCGCCCCCCCCCCTCCCCCCAGCCGCATTGTCTATTTTAATTGAAGAACAGCTTATAGAAAGTTTCCCACTGTTGTAATTACTGTCAACCTTTGTAGTGTATTACTTTGCGGCGTTGCAGAACTCATTAGAGGTATTATGCAGAGAAAAGATTATTCTTTATTTCTTTCGTTGTCGCTGCGTAGTGCCTTCAGAGAATTTCAGTAGGTCGGCCACTTCTCTCTCGGCCGCTGGTCTCGTCCAAACGCGTATATCTGCCTTTAGTTTTTCAAACAGAGTTAAAACGCTACCTACACGCTCAGAAGTGAGTGGTCCGAGCTGTTAGCACAGTGAAAAAATTACGCAGAAGTTGTATTGTGTCGTATGTATTCATTGCATTGTCTTACTGTAATAATTATGACAATTCAAAGAACTACCATTGTGACTACAAACTCGAGCGACAGCCGTCGATTGTGTACTGTGGGCCATCTTCAGTCCTGTTCGTGACTAAGGGAATGTGAGATGTGCGTGCAGTGTGCCCGCTCGGCGATACAAATGTCCACAGTACCTCTTGGAAGCTCACGTTCCCAGCCCTCCACTACAGCCGCCAATCGTGGTATTTTTAGCTGCTGGTGTGGGATCCTGGCCGTGGCCGTGGAAAAAGAATTAAGAGAGTACAATAGCTTCATTCTCTGGTGACAGACTGTTGGCCACCCACAAAACAACATGTTGTACTGGAATGGCTAAAGGCATCTTCCTCACAAAACGTTTATTTGAGACATATCCGACTGCCGCTCTCTGCTTCGCCGAATTCCTCCCTGCAGAAGCAGAGATTTCAGGGCACTGAAACGCACTGTAATTTATTGTAATTTAATAACATCTTCCAACCAAAACGGCACATTGCCGAACCTTTACAACTACGAATTTCAAAATCAAATTGTTTCACAGCTGAAGGCCTCAAAACAAGAAATCTTAAAAAGCAACAAGATAAATTTCAAGTGACTGAAGACATGCTGTTAAAATTGCAAATAAAATTATATATATAAGGCAAAAGCGGAAAGTGGATAGAACAAACATATGCAAGGTACAATACAAACGGCGAAGGCCATAATTAAATTTCAAAATTTTAAAATATATTACCATAATCATTTCAGGGAAAAGGCCAGAATGTTTTCGCTTAAGGCGAAATTTTGAGAATTAGGCTTTAAGCGGTGGAAGGCCCACAGTTGATTTTCCAAAAATTCAAAAATACCTTAACCTTCAAGTTTTCAATGGGGGAACGCACACTAAATAAAAAAAAAGGAACGCAATGACAATAACTAAATTTAAGAATAAGGTTTTAAGCGGCTGAAGGCCCATGATTGATTTACAGAAATTTATTTACATAAAACACAAAAAAAAATTTTTTTCTCTTAAAGCATTGGCTGTAATAGATTACCAGCAGACCATTGAACACCCATGAAAAGGACAGTATAGGCAACGGCACTCAGATGCCTCCAGGAGGGGTGAGGGGGGGGGGGGGGCTGCCCTCAAAACATTAACGTTTTAACGCTCACTTAGGTGAGACAGGTGGTGGTCCCAACTACACTTGATCCGTCGGTAACCCAACCAAGCGATACTCACGGACGGATCAACCAAACGACTTGCTAGCCATCAATCGGTACATAAATATCTCAAAGACCAAACTGTTACCGACGTGATTATCCACAATGAAATATGTATTAAGCTGTCAAAACTACACACTAGGTTCGTCAGGGACGACAGGTGAAGAAAGGATGCTGCCTGAAATTACGTTAGTAGGCAGGGCAGGTAATCGGAACACTAACGGCCACAAGGCAGAAAATTCCGTTGGTACACTTGAAATGAAATAAGGTAATATACAGGGTGATTCAAAAAGAATACCACAACTTTAAAAATGTGTATTTAATGAAAGAAACATAATATAACCTTCTCTTATACATCATTACAAAGAGTATTTAAAAGGGTTTTTTTTTCACTCAAAAACAAGTTCAGAGATGTTCAATATGGCCCCCTCCAGACACTCGAGCAATATCAACCCGATACTCCAACTCGTTCCACACTCTCTGTAGCATATCAGGCGTAACAGTTTGGATAGCTGCTGTTATTTCTCGTTTCAAATCATCAATGGTGGCTGGGAGAGGTGGCCGAAACACAATATCCTTAACATACCCCCATAAGAAAAAATCCCAGGGGGGAAGATCAGGGCTTCTTGGAGGCCAGTGATGAAGTGCTCTGTCACGGGCTGCCTGGCGGCCGATCCATCGCCTCGGGTAGTTGACGTTCAGGTAGTTACGGACAGATAAGTGCCAATGTGGTGGCGCTCCATCCTGCTGAAATATGAATTGTTGTGCTTCTTGTTCGAGCTGAGGGAACAGCCAATTCTCTAACATCTCCAGATACTGTAGTCCAGTTACAGTAGAACCTTCGAAGAAAAAGGGACCAAAAACTTTATTGGCTGAAATGGCACAGAAAACGTTCACCTTAGGCGAGTCACGTTCATACTGAGTTGTTTCCCGCGGATTCTCAGTGCCCCATATACAGACATTGTGACGGTTGACTTTCCCGTTAGTGTGGAAAGTTGCTTCATCACTAAACACAATCTTTGAAACGAAAGGTTCTTCTGTTTCCATTTGAGCAAGGATAAAATCACAGAAATCGATTCTTTTAATCTTATCAGCTGCAGACAGTACTTGAACCAATTTCAGGCGATAAGGTTTCATAACTAACCTTTTTCGTAGGACTCTCCATACAGTTGATTGTGGAATTTGCAGCTCTCTGCTAGCTCTGCGAGTCGATTTTCCTGGGCTGCGAACAAATGCTTGCTGAATGCGTGCTACATTTTCATCACTCGTTCTCGGCCGTCCAGAACTTTTCCCTTTGCACAAACACCCATTCTCTGTAAACTTTTTATACCAACGTTTAATACACCACCTATCAGGAGGTTTAACACCATACTTCGTTCGAAATGCATGCTGAACAACTGTCGTCGATTCACTTCTGCCGTACTCAATAACACAAAAAGGTTTCTGTTGAGCGGTCGCCATCTTAGCATCAACTGACGCTGACGCCTAGTCAACAGCGCCTCAAGCGAACAAATGTCCAACTAAATGAAACTTTATAGCTCCCTTAATTCGCCGACAGATAGTGCTTACCTCTGCCTTTTGTCGTTGCAGAGTTTTAAATTCCTAAAGTTGTGGTATTCTTTTTGAATCACCCTGTAGTTAACTTCACCAAAAAAAAAAACACTGCCTGAATTTACATCAGTGGCCAGGGCAGGTAACCAGAACACTAACTAATACAGTTAACGGCACCAAAAACAAACACTGCCTGAATTTACGTCAGTAGCCAGGGCAGGTAACCAGAACACTAACGGCCACAACGCAGAAAATTCCGCTGGTGCACTTGAATTGTAGTGAACCAATATAATTAATTCCACCACACGGCATCTCGATTTCACCACTACAGAAACTCGGTGTTGCTCACAGGAAAAGCTCCCCAACAGCGAACCACCAAAACGAACAACGTGGTTTGGGTACTTAACACACCACTCAACTTGGATGTCCTGGGTCGGTGAGAAACGAAGCTCGTTGCGATCGGACAGCTCCACACACGCTCCGACACTGCACAGGGGCTGCCAGCGGACCCAGCCGACTGCACCACACGGAGATATTCTCGCTGGTCCGCACCAGCCGACCGACTGCCCGCAGAGCCCCCTAGCCGGAAGCTATATGCACAAGACCAAAGATAGTACACGGTGCAATATCGATACACATCGCTGCCGCCACACGTAGGAGGAGGAAGAACCATGACCTAACCGCAACAATGGCGGGAAACCGAACACAGATGGACAGTCAAGTTCAAGGAAACGCATAGTTCGGAGTGAGCATGGCTCAGGCGCCTTTCTCTAACAGGGCGCACAGTTCATAGAAAGCACTGCCCCGCCAGATAAGCCTCGACTATTTTAATGTGTCTGCCGCCTTGGCTCGTATTGTTGAAGAGGCACTAGCTCTGGACACCCCTGAGCCCGTGTAGACAACGCGTATGAGCCCAGCTGCTGTTGGCCTCTGTTGGCCACTTTCGAACTCTCATAACTCGTTGTCCTCTATCTACCAGTTACTGTTCTGCTTGCATATTTCGCTGATGGTCCTGTTCCATCTACTGCATCAACCCACATCTCGCAAGTTCACTCAAAGAAATAATTATAATAGTGTACACTATGTTAATTGTAGTATGGTAAACGAAAGAGAATAAAATCGACCCTGACAATCACTTTTATGCTTTTACACAACACAAAAAATGGGTTTGCACGATCTGCGTAAGTTCAACTATCTCAGAGCGAATCTATAGATCAGAATGAATGAAAAAAGGCCAGTCAAAATGGTTTGACACTTTTCACATTATAGCGCAGTTAATGTCGAGATATTCACACACGGTTTGAAAAATAGATCTGTTCTTGCCACACCCACATCTGATACATATCGCTTACCTCATGTATTATTATCTTAAACCTGTGCACAAGAATGTTGGACATAATTTTATAAATAATGTTTTGCTGTGTAACGGGTCCTAGATTTGTACACTGTTATTCATCATGTCAACTTGATTACAGAAATGCGGATTTAGTTTATGACATGTTCGATATTTCTGCCATCATTGGCGAAGATGAGGCGTAGACGAATAGCGAAATTCTGCATGACCCGCTGAAGTGTCGAAAACTCGATGCAGTATGTGACCTCCTCAATGGCTGTTATCAGCTCAGGAATAGTTTTGGGGTTATTGCTGTATACCTTTTCTTTAACATAGCCCCGCAAAAAGGAGTCGCATGTGTCCAGATCCGGAGAATATGGCGGCCAATCGAGGTCCACGTCAGTGGCCTCTGGGTGCCCCAGAGCCAGAATGTGGTCCCAAAAGTTCTCCTTCAGGACATCAAAGCGCTCTCCTGCTTCGATGGGTTCGAGCTCCGTCTTGCACGAACCACATCTTACCGAAATCAGGATCACTTTGGATAATGGGACTGAAATCACCGTACAGAATCTTCACGTACTGTTCGATAGTCACCGTGCCAGCAAGGAATATCGCCCCGATTATTCCGTGACTGGACACTGCACACCACACAGTCAACCGTTGAGGGTGAAGAACTTCTCGATCGCGGATTGCGGGTTCTCAGCACACCAAATGCTCCAGTTTTTCTTACTGACTAAACCATCCAAATGGCTCTGAGCACTATGGGACTTAACATCTGAGGTCATCAGTCGCCTAGAACTTAGAACTACTTAAACCTAACTAACCTAAGGACATCACACACATCCATGCCCCAGGCAGGATTCCAACCTGCGACCGTAGCAGCCGCACAGCTCCAGACTGAAGCACCTAGAACCGCTCGGCCCCAAATCATACAGCGTGTAATAATCCCATCATGCCCCGCGGCCATCAGTGCAGTTTTAACGCAAACTGTTCAGAAGTTTTGACGATTTTATTTCATACATTTCAATAATTGTTGCCCTGTATATTCTTACGACATGACTCGTATTCTGTAACCAATGTGTTGTTGTTGTGGTCTTCAGTCCTGAGACTGGTTTGATGCAGCTCTCCATGCTACTCTATCCTGTGCAAGCTT
The DNA here is from genome assembly GCF_023898315.1 of Schistocerca nitens. NCBI lineage: Eukaryota > Metazoa > Arthropoda > Insecta > Orthoptera > Acrididae > Schistocerca > Schistocerca nitens. The sequence goes on along the minus strand of NC_064623.1, from coordinate 18,710,857 downwards.
CTTCATCTCCCAGTACCTACTGCAACCTACATCCTTCTGAATCTGCTTAGTGTATTTATCTCTTGGTCTCCCTCTACGGTTTTTACCCTCCATGCTGCCCTCCAATGCTAAATTTGTGATCCCTTGATGCCTCAAAACATGTCCTACCAACCGATCCCTTCTTCTAGTCAAGTTGTGCCACAAACTTCTCTTCTCCCCAATCCTATTCAATACCTCCTCATTAGTTACGTGATCTACCCACCTTATCTTCAGCATTCTTCTGTAGCACCACATTTCGAAAGCTTCTATTCTCTTCTTGTCCAAACTAGTTATCGTCCATGTCTCACTTCCATACATGGCTACACTCCATACAAATACTTTCAGAAACGACTTCCTGACACCTAAATCTATACTCGATGTTAACAAATTTCTCTTCTTGAGAAGCGCTTTCCTTGCCATTGCCAGTCTACATTTTATATCCTCTCTACTTCGACCATCATCGGTTATTTTACTCCCTAAATAGCAAAACTCCTTTACTACTTTAACTGTCTCATTTCCTAATCTAATTCCCTCAGCATCACCCGACTTAATTCGACCACATTCCATTATCCTTGTTTTGCTTTTGTTGATGTTCATCTTATATCCTCCTTTCAAGACACTGTCCATTCCGTTCAACTGCTCTTCCAAGTCCTTTGCTGTCTCTGACAGAATTACAATGTCATCGGCGAACCTCAAAGTTTTTACTTCTTCTCCATGAATTTTAATACCTACTCCGAATTTTTCTTTTGTTTCCTTTACTGCTTGCTCAATATACAGATTGAATAACATCGGGGAGAGGCTACAACCCTGTCTCACTCCTTTCCCAACCACTGCTTCCCTTTCATGCCCCTCGACTCTTATAACTGCCATCTGGTTTCTGTACAAATTGTAAATAGCCTTTCGCTCCCTGTATTTTACCCCTGCCACCTTCAGAATTTGAAAGAGAGTATTCCAGTCAACATTGTCAAAAGCTTTCTCTAAGTCTACAAATGCTAGAAACGTAGGTTTGCCTTTTCTTAATCTTTCTTCCAAGATAAGTCGTAAGGTCAGTATTGCCTCACGTGTTCCAACATTTCTACGGAATCCAAACTGATCTTCCCCGAGGTCCGCTTCTACCAGTTTTTCCATTCGTCTGTAAAGAATTCGCGTTAGTATTTTGCAGCTGTGACTTATTAAACTGATAGTTCGGTAATTTTCACATCTGTCAACACCTGCTTTCTTTGGGATTGGAATTATTATATTCTTCTTGAAGTCTGAGGGTATTTCGCCTGTCTCATACATCTTGCTCACCAGATGGTAGAGTTTTGTCATGACTGGCTCTCCCGAGGCTATCAGTAGTTCTAATGGAATGTTGTCTACTCCCGGGGCCTTGTTTCGACTCAGGTCTTTCAGTGCTCTGTCAAACTCTTCACGCAGTATCTTATCTCCCATTTCGTCTTCATCTACATCCTCTTCCATTTCCATAATATTGTCCTCAAGTACATCGCCCTTGTATAAACCCTCTATATACTCCTTCCACCTTTCTGCCTTCCCTTCTTTGCTTAGAACTGGGTTGCCATCTGAGCTCTTGATATTCATACAAGTGGTTCTCTTCTCTCCAAAGGTATCTTTAATTTTCCTGTAGGCAGTATCTATCTTACCCCTAGTGAGACAAGCCTCTACATCCTTACATTTGTCCTCTAGCCATCCCTGCTTAGCCATTTTGCACTTCCTGTCGATTTCATTTTTGAGACGTTTGTATTCCTTTTTGCCTGCTTCATTTACTGCATTTTTATATTTTCTCCTTTCATTAATTAAATTCAATATTTCTTCTGTTACCCAAGGATTTCTACTAGCCCTCGTCTTTTTACCTACTTGATCGTCTGCTGCCTTCACTACTTCATCCCTCAGAGCTACCCATTCTTCTTCTACTGTATTTCTTTCCCCCATTCCTGTCAATTGTTCCCTTATGCTCTCCCTGAAACTCTCTACAACTTCTGGTTCTTTCAGTTTATCCAGGTCCCATCTCCTTAAATTCCCACCTTTTTGCAGTTTCTTCAGTTTCAATCTGCAGTTCATAACCAATAGATTGTGGTCAGAATCCACATCTGCCCCAGGAAATGTCTTACAATTTAAAACCTGGTTCCTAAATCTCTGTCTTACCATTATATAATCTATCTGAAACCTGTCAGTATCTCCAGGCTTCTTCCATGTATACAGCCTCCTTTCATGATTCTTGAACCAAGTGTTAGCTATGATTAAGCTATGCTCTGTGCAAAATTCTACAAGGCGGTTTCCTCTTTCATTTCTTCCCCCCAATCCATATTCACCTACTATGTTTCCTTCTCTCCCTTTTCCTACTGACGAATTCCAGTCACCCATGACTATTAAATTTTCGTCTCCCTTCACTACCTGAATAATTTCTTTTATCTCGTCATACATTTCATCTATTTCTTCATCATCTGCAGAGCTAGTTGGCATATAAACTTGTACTACTGTAGTAGGCATGGGCTTTGTGTCTATAACCAATGTATGGAATGACAATTGCCAAGATAGAAGGAGAACTGGCACGTCAGGGACTGGACGGAAGATTATTAATTGCGTGAAAAAAAATGGGGCACTAGGGGTATTTGAACACGGATCTCCCGCTTTGCACTCCAACACCGTAACCACACAACTACGACCCCGTGCACCTGATATTCCACATCTTGAGCTTGTACCGGTTACTGTTCCCGTTTTGCTTCTTTTTTCACAGGTCAGTACACCCACTTCCTGTTTCCATGGTCGATCTATGTTCAGGTCTTGACAGGCTAGTCCACTGGGACATTTTACGACTAAATCAGAGTGGGGTGCGATGGGGAGTTTCCCTGTTTAGTTGCTCTTATGTAGCGTTCCGTTTATGAATTAGAAGTTCACCTTGGTGTTGTTCCTTCTCATTCACTACTTCTGCCACGTAACGACTATACAGGGTGGTCCGTTGCTAGTGACCGGGCCAAATAACTCACAAAATAAGCATCAAACGAAAAAACTACAAAGAACGAAACTTGTCTAGCTCGAAGAGGGAAACCAGATGGCGCTATGGTTGAACCGCTATATGGCGCTGTCATAGGTCAAACGGATATCAACTGCGTTTTTTAAAATAGGAACCCCCATTTTTTATTACATATTCGTGTAGTACGTAAGGAAATACGACTGTTATAGCTGGACCAATTTTTTCGCTTCGTGATAGATGGCTCTGTAATAGTCACAAACGTATACGTACGTGGTATCACGCAACAGTCCGCCAGTGCGGACGGTATTTGCTTCGTGGTACACTACCCTTGTTAAAATGGACCGTTTACCAATGCGGAAAAGGTCGATATCGTGTTGATGTATGGCTATTGTGATCAAAATGCCCAACGGGCGTGTGCTGTGTATGGTTCTCGGTATCCTGGACGACATTATCCAAATGTCTGGACCTTTCACCGGATAGTTACGTTATTTAAGGAAACAGTAAGTGTTGAGCCACATGTGAAACGTCAACCACAACCTGCAACATTGATGATGCGCAAGTAGGTGTTCTAGCTGCTGTCGCCGCCAATCCGCACATCAGTAGCAGACAAATTGCGCAAGAATCGGGAATCTCAAAAACGTCGTTGTTGAGAATGCTACATCAACATCGACTGCACCCGTACCATATTTCTATGCACCAGGAATTACATAGCGACGACTTTGAACGTCGTGTACAGTTCTGACACTGGGCGCAAGAGGAATTACGGGACGACGACAGATTTTTTGCACGCCTTCTATTTAGTGACGAAGCGTCATTGACCAACAGCGGTAACATAAACCGGCATAATATGCAGTATTGGGCAACTGAAAATCCACGATGGCTGCGACAAGTGGAACATCGGCGACCTTGGCGGGTTAATATATGGTGCGGCATTATGGGAGGAATGATAACTGACCCCCATTTTATCGATGGCAATCTAAATTGTGCAATTTATGCTGATTTCCTATGTAATGTTCTACCGATGTTACTACAAGATGTTTTACTGCATGACAGAATAGCGATGTACTTCCAACATGATGGATGTCCGGCACATAACTCGCGTGCGGTTGAAGCGGTATTGAATAGCATATTTCATGACAGGTGGATTGGTCGTCGAAGCACCATACCATGGCCCGCACGTTCACCGGATCTGACGTCCCCGGATTTCTTTCTGAGGGGAAAGTTCAAGGATATTTGCTATCGTGATCCACCGGCAACGCCTGGCAACATGCGTCAGCGCATTGTCAATGCATGTGCGAACATTACGGAAGACGAACTACTCGCTGTTGAGAGGAATGTCGTTACACGTATTGCCAAATGCATTGAGTTCAATTTTTTTTAAATCCACTTTGCATCTCTAAGCGAAAAACCATTACAACTAGAAATGTTTTGGTGGTTCAGCAGCAGCAGTATACTAGAAGGTACAGAGTGTAAAACTGGGTATACGTATTTGTAACAGTCCCTGACATAATGGGCCAAATACTTTAAAAACAGTCATTTTCAAGAAATCAAATTTAAATCTTTCTTTTGATACTAACTCACATATGGAGGCAAGACAGTTCCTAGAAACAGCCAGGCCCATAATCAGCATTATCTGGATCCTATTCTTGATCATCCCACGAACCTGGAAGCTTCTTTCTTTTCCTGCCTCATGCTTCTTTAGTCATTTCCTGTGCCTCTTGCTTATTGTCGAACCTATACAAAAGAAAGCCTGCTTCTTCGCTAAACCAAACCATACTAATTCTCATCATGCCCAACCGTGCACTGTGAACGTCCTAATGCAAACCGTTCAGAAGTTGTGACAATTTCATTTCATTTAGCTGAATAATTGCCACCCGGTAGATTTCGTTTCTGAGCCTGAGTAGCTTTCTGGAATGGACAAAAGCTGCAGTTCATTCGCTTTTGCATCACAGAGTACAACCTCCTTTAGGTGGCGATGTTAAGATACGCGACACAGAAGCACCTGAGTCGACCAGTGCCCAGACGCGTTGACCCTCGGTGATGACATTAATGCGATTTCCCGACATGTTGGTGACTCTCATCCATGGAGTACCTTCACCTCCATAGACGATCGCCTCGCTTAGTTTTCGTGATTTGGTGGCTAGTCGAGCAGCTGTCACCTCTAAACTGTGACAGGGAATGTATGCGACCAGTTAGGGAGAGACCTCGTCCAAGGTATGGCGATGGGCATCCTTGTGGAGGTCGACTATTATCGTTTTCGGTCGACTAGCGAAAAGAAAACTATTTAACTGAGGCGCCAAAGAAACTGATACAGGCACGCTAATAGGGAGATATGGAAACAGGCAGAATACGACGCTGCAGTCGGCAACGCCTATATAAGACAACAAGTGTCTGATGCAGTTGTTGGATCGGTTATTGCTGCTACAGTGGCAGGTTATCCAGACAAGCGAATTAGCACGCACGAGCGGTGGGACACGGCACCTCCGAGGTAGCGATGAAGTGGGTATTTTCCCATTCGACCATTTCCTTAGTGCACCGGGAATATCAGGAAGCCGGTAAAACATCAAATCTCCGACAGCGCTGTATAGCGTCCCCAGTGCTATATTACGAAACAGTATTTACAAAGAAGAGACATTTAAAAATTGAATAACATTTTTATCATGTAGCCGTAAAACAATAATTTCTCTGTCGAGAAATGCAAAGAAATGCAATGCAAAGAAATATAAAAAAGTGATCTAAAGAGACGACAAGATACGCTCTTTTGTCAATTTTTTTAGTCGTCTTCACTTCCTATCTTGTCTTTGTTGTGTATAGACGGACATCTTTCGAGTGCTGGCAAATGTAAGCATATTTGTATGAGTTAAGCAGATAATATATTAATTGAATATTATTGTGCACTTTTAATTTGTAAGAGGTGATCCCGATTTCATGTCCGCCTTCCTTGAATTAACCTGCACTCAAGTAATTTACAGTTCAACAATCGCAGCGGCCGATGCAGCCAACGACGCCATTACGTGGCGATATTAACTTATGAAAAATTAGCGGAAGCGGAAAACTCGCCCGCTATTAACATAATATTAATTTTTCTCCACAGCCGCCCGACGTTGCAGAAAATACTTAGCTTTAAGATTCTTATTTTCAGTACCATAGCCGAGACCCAGAGCCAGGACTCTGACTACAATACAATGGTTAACGGAGGTAAGAAAAATACTCTCGCGCGTGTGTGGGCCGCAATTTTAATTAAAAACTAAAGATTTCTTGCTTTAAAGTGAACTGACTAGCCGAGGAAATGAATATGAAAGGTTTATTCCAATGTTCAACTTATATGCTCATGTTTTAAGATTCTGCGAGTCTAACATTCATTAACGTAACAAATAATTTGAGATTAATATTGTTAAAAAGGAGAACTTCAGGAAAGAATTTAATCGTAAAATCAAAATTAAATGGAATATCATTTTTATTAAGGCCCACCATGTAAGTCGGCAACAATCAAAAAATAATAATAACAATAATAATATATTAAATTACGATGGCCGACGGACGCGAGAGCTGCGAGCGGAAAAAAATCCTTCAAGAACGGGACCAACGGTGACTCAATCGTTCAACGTGACAGAAGAGCAAACCTTCCGCAAATTGCTACAGATTTCAATGCTGGGCCACGAACAAGTGTCAGCGTATGAACAATTCAACGAAACATCATCAATATGGGATGACCACACGGCACAAAGCTTTACGCCTCGCCTGCGCCGGTCACCACCGACATTGGACTGTTGATGACTGCAAACGTGTTGCTTTGTCGGACGAGTCTCGTTTCAAATACTATTGAGCGAATAAACGTGTATGGGCAGGGAGACAACCTCATGACTCCATAGAACCTGCACGTCAGAAGGGGACTGTTCAAGCTGGTGGAGGCTTTGTAATGGTGTGGGGCGTGTGCAGTTGGAGTGATATGGGACCCCTGATACGTCTATCAACGGCTCTGACAGGTGACACGTTCGTAAGCATCCTGTCTGGTCATCTGCTTCCATTCACGTTCATTGTGCGTGTTCAGAAGAAGTCTCCGATTCGTCGTACTCTTACGGTTTTATGGACAGCTGTGCACGATTCATGGTGTCTGTTCCCTCCAGCACTACTTCAGACTTTAGTCGAGTCCATGCCGCGTCGTGGAGAGGCACTTTTACGTGCTCGCGGGGGTCCTACACGATATTAGGCAGGTGTGCGAGTTTCTTTGACTCTTCGGTGTAGAGTATCCTTGCGACACCCAATCGAAGCTTGCAAGTGTTGACATTTGAATAAGCCCTTTCGGCAAACTTACTGAAAAGTTACACATGTGACCGAAATAATTTCGCGAAACTATATCAGTGTCTCTCTGAGCCTTAAGACTCTTATACAGGCGTAAATAACGACTGGTACTAACTGCTTGAAGGAAATGTTTTATTTTCAGTAAATTCCAATTATTTCGAACCAAAAAAGGAAAGAAAAGAAAAGAAAAGAAACAAAAGAGGTCACACTAAGCGTTTTTCAGCGACACTCATAACTGATTGATGAACGTAAGCAAGAATTATGCAAAAACAAAACGAACTTAATTAACTGCTTGACTGATTTTAAAAAGAATGGTTCAAAAGGCTCTAAGCACTATGGGACTTAACATATGAGGTCATCAGCCCCCTAGACTTAGAACATCACACACATCCATGCCCAAGGTAGGATTCGAACCTATGACCGCAGTAGCAGCGCGGTTCCGGACTGATGCGCCTAGAACCGCTCGGTCACAACGGCCGGCGATCTTTTTTAAACCAAGGAAAAAGGAATGGAGTGAACTAACAGTTTTCCTACTGCTCTTTCACGAAAGAATATGATCTTCCTATTCAGTAATCAATGTACATATAAAAATGAAATTGGCATTCAACCCTAAAGATCAACTGAATCACGACGAGAGCTGAACAAAGAATCGACAGCGAGTTTCTGTTATTTGCCTCAGCTGGGCCGTACTTTACCGTATCGAGTACGTGTTGTGTGTCTGCTAGTGCGATGACACGGCTTATGTGCTGCGTGATGGGTCTATTTGTACAGACACGTCTCGCGGTTGGTGGCTAGAAAGCGACTAATCCTATCGTACGTTGAAATAAGTACCGAAGACCGCGTAATGGCACGTTACAAATGTAATAAGAATTAAATAGGAAGTTACTGATAAAAAGAAAGGAATATATGCACACTCACAGCTTAGATATTACTGAGTCATTGCAAATTGGCGTATAGCATCATTCCTATCACCTAATAGGCTATAAAATAGGTAATTATAAACGATTTAATACGAGTAACGTCACGGTAAATCCGTGACGTTTCTAACTGTCATATTCGGATTCACAGTATTGCATTGGGCCTAAACATCGTGCATGAGAGACTCTGTCGTTTTTCCGTAAGGCTGCGCTCTGTTGTTCAGTTGTTCTACATCTACATCTACATTTATACTCCGCAAGCCACCGAACGGTGTGTGGCGGAGGGCACCCTACGTGCCACCGTCATTACCTCCCTTTCCTGTTCCAGTCGCGTATGGTTCGCGGGAAGAACGACTGCCGGAAAGCCTCCGTGCGCGCTCTAATCTCTCTAATTTTACATTCGTGATCTCCTCGGGAGGTATAAGTAGGGGGAAGCAATATATTCGATACCTCATCCAGAAACGCACCGCCGGCCGCGGTGGTCTAGCGGTTCTAGGCGCTCAGTCCGGAGCCGCGCGACTGCTACAGTCGCAGGTTCGAATCCTGCCTCGGGCATGGATGTGTGTGATGTCCTTAGGTTAGTTAGGTTTAAGTAGTTCTAAGTTCTAGGGGACTGATGACCACAGATGTTAAGTCCCATAGTGCTCAGAGCCAATTGAACCAATTGAAATTGAAGAAACGCACCATCTCGAAACCTGGCGAGCAAGCTACACCGCGATGCAGAGCGCCTCTCTTGCAGAGTCTGCCACTTGAGTTTGCTAAACATCTCCGTAACGCTATCACGCTTACCAAATAACCCTGTGACGAAACGCGCCGCTCTTCTTTGGATCTTCTCTATCTCCTCCGTCAACCCGATCTGGTACGGATCCTACACTGACGATCAATACTCAAGTATAGGTCGAACGAGTGTTTTGTAAGCCACCTGCTTTGTTGATGGACTACATTTTCTAAGGACTCTCCCAATGAATCTCAATCTGGTACCCGCCTTACCAACAATTAATTTTATATGATCATTCCACTTCAAATCGTTCCGCACGCATACTCCCAGATATTTTACAGAAGTAACTGCTACCAGTGTTTGTTCCGCTATCATATAATCATACAATAAAGGATCCTTCTTTCTATGTATTCGCAATACATTACATTTGTCTATGTTAAGGGTCAGTTGCCATTCCCTGCACCAAGTGCCTATCCGCTGCAGATCTTCCTGCATTTCGCTACAATTTTCTAATGCGGCAACTTCTCTGTATACTACAGCATCATCCGCGAAAAGCCGCATGGAAGTTCTGACACTATCTACTAGGTGATTTATATATATTGTGAAAAGCAATGGTTCCATAACACTCCCCTGTGGCACGCCAGAGGTTACTTTAACGTCTGTAGACGTCTCTCCATTGATAACAACATGCTGTGTTCTGTTTGCTAAAAACTCTTCAATCCAGCCACACAGCTGGTCTGATATTCCGTAGGCTCTTACTTTGTTTATCAGGCGACAGTGCGGAACTGTATCGAACGCCTTCCGGAAGTCAAGAAAAATAGCATCTACCTGGGAGCCTGTATCTAATATTTTCTGGGTCTCATGAACAAATAAAGCGAGTTGGGTCTCACACGATCGCTGTTTCCGGTATCCATGTTGATTCCTACATAGTAGATTCTGGGTTTCTAAAAACGACATGATACTCGAGCAAAAAACATGTTCTAAAATTCTACAACAGATCGACGTCAGAGATAGAGGTCTACAGTTTTGCGCATCTGCTCGACGACCCTTCTTGAAGACTGGGACTACCTGTGCTCTTTTCCAATCATTTGGAACCTTCCGTTCCTCTAGATACTTGCTGTACACGGCTGTTAGAAGGGGGGCAAATTCTTTCGCAAACTCTGTGTAGAATCGAATTGGTATCCCGTCAGGTCCAGTGAACTTTCCTCTGTTGAGTGATTCCAGTTGCTTTTCTATTCCTTGGACACTTACTTCGATATCAGCCATTTTTTCGTTTGTGCAAGGATTTAGAGAAGGAACTGCAGTGCGGTCTTCCTCTGTGAAACAGCTTTGGAAAAAGGTGTTTAGTATTTCAGTTTTACGCGTGTCATCCTCTGTTTCAATGCCTTCATCATCCCGGAGTGTCTGGATATGCTGTTTCGAGCCACTTACTGATTTAACGTAAGACCAGAACTTCCTAGGATTTTCTGTCACGTCGGTACATAGAATTTTACTTTCGAATTCACTGAACGCTTCACGCATAGCCCTCCTTACGCTAACTTTGACATCGTTTAGCTTCTGTTTGTCTGAGAGGTTTTGGCTGCGTTTAAACTTGGAGTGAAGCTCTCTTTGCTTTCGCAGTAGTTTCCTAACTTTGTTGTTGTACCACGGTGGGTTTTTCCCGTCCCTCACAGTTTTACTCGGCACGTACCTGTCTAAAACGTATTTTACGATTGCAAGTGATCAACTGTTGATCGGCGCCAAATGTTTTTTTTGATTTTGTCCTGAAGTTTATGCCTGCTACTGAGCTTCGTTGTCCTCGGAGCACTACCAGGCTTCCAAGGGGAAGTACTCATTTCCCAGACACATCATGTCATCCCACGTGTTGTATTTGGCATCTCGGACAAAACCTTTGAGCCATTTCCTCGGATCGTGGCCATTGCATCCGGAAAACAAGGAAGGATGATCGATGTGCATCTGACTTACTGATGGCTTGGAATCCACTGGTCTCGTGAATATATGGAACACGCACGCGATGTATTGCTTGTAATCTGTATCCTATCCGTGAAGGCGACGGCATTTATGTTTCCAGAATACTTTTATATCGTGTCGTTGCAGCCACGGAGATGTAGATGTTCTGAAGAATCCGACATCTCCACCTGATAATGCCACATCGAAACCAAAGAGCAGCGTACAGCCAGATTAGAACTGAAATCGTTGACGCACAGTGCCACTGTTAAGATAAACACTGAATATTCCAAACTACAGAGAAACCAGCCTGGCGAACGCTGTTTCACTCACGTAAACTCTATGGTTTGCATACATTTTTTGTTCTGTTTTTCTATCATCGCATTTTTCTGTTGTTCACGAAGTGCAACATCTTCTAAACATTGCGTGTTAATTAAGTCCATAGAGCCATAGCCTTTTCCAAATATACTTCTCGCCAAAAAGCAATTATGGCAGCTATAATCGCGAGATCTTTATTAATCCTACCTTTCAAGCTTCTGTGGTGACATTTCCATAAAATCTTCCATACCCTGACACGTATTTCTTTAGAAAACAAGCACAAATTATCAAAGATTTGGCTTCAAAAATGTTTTAATGTAATTAAATACTTTCACTTAAATTTTCATCCCCCTTTATCGCCTTGCCGCAGTGGCTACACCGGTTCCCGTGAGATCACCGAAGTTAAGCGCTGTCGGGCGTGGCCGGCGCTTGGATGGGTCACCATCCCGCCGCCATGTGCTGTTGCCATTTTTCGGGGTGCACTCAGCCTCGTGATGCCAATTGAGGAGCTACTCGACCGATTAGTAGCGGCTTCGGTCAAAGAATACCGTCCTAACGGTCGGGAGTGCGGTGTGCTGACCACACGCCCCTCCTTATCCGCATCCTCCTCGGAAGATGACACGGCGGCCGGACGGTCCCGGAAGGGCCACTTGTGGCCTAAAGACGGAGCTTTTTTTTTTTTTTTTTATCGCCCCTTTCAGGGGATGAACTTTCAAAAAACTGAAACATGTATTTTTTATCTTACAGAGAATCAAATACAAATTAGCCTTGATTTGACGTGAAAAATGCTTTCATAATGGAGTATTTTCATAAAAGGTTTCATCCCCTATTGCACTCCCTAAAGGACAAAATTTTCAAAAACACTGAGACACGTAGTTTTATATCTAAAAAATGAGAAGTCAAACACAAATTTTCACAGATATAGCTTTATAATACTTTATTAGTACTAAAATTACGACTTGTTTGAAAAAAAAAAAACACTTTCACCACCTATTTCACCCCCATAGTGGTTCTTGTTGTTGTTGTGGTCTTCAGTCCTGAGACTGGTTTGATGGAGCTCTCCATGCTACTCTATCCTGTGCAAGCTTCTTCATCTCCCAGTACTTACTGCAAAATACATCCTTCTGAATCATCTTAGTGTATTCATCTCTTGGTCTCCCTCTACGATTTTTACCTTCCACGCTGCCCTCCAATGCTAAATTTGTGATCCTTTGATGAGTCAGATCATGTCCTACCAACCGGTCCCTTCTTCTTGTCAAGTTGTGCCACAAAATCCTCTTCTCCCCAATTCTATTCAATATCTCCTCATTAGTTATGTGGTCTACCCATCTAATCTTCAGCAGTCTTCTGTAACACCACATTTCGAAAGCTTCTATTCTCTTCTTGTCCAAACTATTTATCCTCCATGTTTCATTTCCATACATGGCTACACTCCATGCAAATACTTTTAGAAACTACTTCCTGATACTTAAATCTATACTCGCTGTTAACAAATTTATCTTCTTCAGAAAAGCTTTTCTTGCCATTGCCAGTCTACATTTCATATCCTCTCTACTTCGACCATCATCAGTTATTTTGCTCCCCAAATAGCAAAACTCCTTTACTACTTTAAGTGTCTCATTTCCTAATCTAATTCCCACAGCATCACCCGACTTAATTCAACTACATTCCATTATCCTCGTTTTGCTTTTGTTGATGTTCATCTTATATCCTCCTTTCGAAGACACTGTCCATTCCGTTCAACTGCTCTTCCAAGTCCATTGCTGTCTCTGACAGTATTACAATGTCATCGGCGAACCTCAAAGTTTTTATTTCTTCTCCATGGATTTTAATACCTACTCCGAATTTTTCTTTTGTTTCCTTTACTTCTTGCTGAATGTACAGATTGAATAACACCAGGGAGAGGCTCCAACCCTGTCGCACTCCCTTCCCAACCGCTGCTTCCCTTTCATGTCCCTCGACTCTTATAACTGCCATCTGATTTCTGTAGTAATTGTAAATAGCCTTTCGCTCCTTGTATTTTACCCCTGCCACCTTCAGAATTTGAAAGAGAGTATTCCATTCATCATTGTCATCAGCTTTCTCTAAGTCTACAAACGCGAGAAACGTAGGTTCCCCTTTCCTTAACATATCTTCTAAAATAAGTCGTAGGGTCAGTATTGCCTCAGGTGTTCCAGCATTTCTACGGAATCCAAACTGATCTTCCACGAGGTCGGCTTCTACGAGTTTTTCCATTCGTCTGTAAAGAATTCACGTTAGTACTTAGCAGCTGTGACTAATTAAACTGATAGTTCGGTGATTTTCACATCTGTCAACACCTCCTTTCTTTGGGATTGAAATTATTATATTCTTTTTGAAGTCTGAGGGTATTTCCTCTGTCTTATACATGTTGCTCACCAGATGGTAGAGTATTGTCAGGACTGGCTCTCCCAAGGCTGTCAGTAGTTCTAATGGAATGTTATCTAGTCCCGGGGCCTTGTTTCGACACAGGTCTTTCAGTGCTCTATCAAACTCTTCACGCAGTATCGTATCTCCCATTTCATCTTCATCTACATCCTCTTCAATTTCCTTAATATTGTCCTCAAGTACATCGCCCTTTTATAGACCCTCTATATACTCCTTCCACCTTTCTGCCTTCCCTTCTTGGCTTAGAAGTGGGTTTCCATCTCAGCTCTTGATATTCTTACAAGTGGCTCTCTTTTCTCCAAAGGTCTCTTTAACTTTCCTGTAGGCAGTATCTATCTTACCCCTAGTGAGACAAGCCTCTACATCCTTACATTTGTCCTCGAGCCATCCCTGCTTAGCCATTTTGCACTTCCTGTTGATCTCATTTTTGAGACGTTTGTGTTCCTTTTTACCTGATTCATTTACTGCATTTTTATATTTTCTCCTTTCATCAATTAAATTCAATATTTCGTCTGTTACCCTAGGATTTCTACTAGTCTTCGTCTTTTTACCTACTTGATTCTCTGCTGCCTTCACTTCTTCATCCCTCAGAGCTACCCGTTCTTCTTCTATTGTATTTCTTTCCCCCATTCCTGTCAATTGTTCCCTTATGCTCTCCCTGAAACTCTGTACAACCTCTGGTTTAGTCAGTTTATCCAGATCACATCTCTTTAAATTCCCACCTTTTTGCAGTTTCTTCAGTTTTAATCTACAGTTCATAACAAATAGATTGTGGTCAGAGTCCACATCTGCCCCTGGAAATGACTTACAATTTAAAACCTGGTTTCTAAATCTCTGTCTTACCATTATATAATCTATCTGATACCTTCTAGTATCTCCAGGATTCTCCCATGTATACAACCTAATTTCATGATTCTTAAACCAAGTGTTAGCTATGATTAAATTGTGCTCTGTGCAAAATTCTACGAGATGGCTTCCTCTTTCATTTCTTAGCCCCAATCCATATTCACCTACTACGTTTCCTTCTCTCCCTTTTCCTACTACTTAGTTCCAGTCACCCATGACTATTAAATTTTCGTCACCCTTCACTATCTGAATAATTTATTTTATTTCATCATACATTTCTTCAATCTCTTCGTTATCTGCAGAGCTAGTTGGCATATAAACTTGTACTACTGTCGTAGGTGTGGGCTTCGTATCTATCTTGGCCACAATAATGCGTCCACTATGGTGTTCCTAGCAGCTTACCCCCACTCCTATTTTTATTCATTATTAAACCTACTCCCCTATTTGATTTTGTATTTATAACCCTGTATCCACCTGACCTAAAGTCTTGTTCCTCCTGCCACCGAACTTCACTAACTCCCACTATATCTAACTTTAACCTATCCATTTCCCTTTTTAAATTTTCTAACCTACCTGCCCGATTAAGGGATCTGACATTCCACGCTCCGATCCGTAGAACGCCAGTTGTCTTTTCCTGATAACTACGTTCTCTTGAGTAGTCTCATCCCGGAGATCCGAATGGGGGACTATTTTACCTCCGGAATATTTTACCCAAGAACACGTCATCATCATTTAACCATACACTAAAGCTGCATTCCCTCGGGAAAAATTACGACTGTAGTTTCCCCTTGCTTTCAGCCGTTCGCAGTACCAGCACAGCAAGGCTGTTTTGGTTAGTGTTAGAAGGCCAGATCAGTCAATCATCCAGACTGTTTCCTCTGCAACTACTGAAAAAGCTGCTGCCCCTCTTGAGGAACCACATGTTTGTCTGACCTCTCAACAGATACCCCTCCGTTGTGGTTGCACCTGCGGTACGGCCATCTGTATTGCTGAGTTAGGCAAGCCTCTCCACCAACGGCAAGGTCCATGGTTCAGGGGGCTGGGGGGGGGGGGGGGCATAGTGGTTAAATTTCCAGAAAAACGTCGAACGAAAGTGTGTATAGACACATAGTCAACATGGGTTTAGAAAACGTCGTTCCTGTGAAACACAACTAGCTCTTTATTCACATCAAGTGTTGAGTGCTATTGACAAGAGATTTCAGATCGATTCCGTATTTATGGATTTCCGGAAGCCTTCTGATACCGTTCCATACAAGCGACTTGTAGTGAAATTGCGTGCTTATGGAATATTGTCTCAGTTATGTGACTGGATTCGTGATTTCCTGTCAGAGAGGTTATAGTTCGCAGTAATTGACGGAAAGTCATCGAGTAAAACAGAAGTGATTTCTGGCGTTTCCCAAGGTGGTGTTATGGGCCCTTTGCTGTTCCTTATCTACACTCCTGGAAATGGAAAAAAGAACACATTGACACCGGTGTGTCAGACCCACCATACTTGCTCCGGACACTGCGAGAGGGCTGTACAAGCAATGATCACACGCACGGCACAGCGGACACACCAGGAACCGCGGTGTTGGCCGTCGAATGGCGCTAGCTGCGCAGCATTTGTGCACCGCCGCCGTCAGTGTCAGCCAGTTTGCCGTGGCATACGGAGCTCCATCGCAGTCTTTAACACTGGTAGCATGCCGCGACAGCGTGGACGTGAACCGTATGTGCAGTTGACGGACTTTGAGCGAGGGCGTACAGTGGGCATGCGGGAGGCCGGGTGGACGTACCGCCGAATTGCTCAACACGTGGGGCGTGAGGTCTCCACAGTACATCGATGTTGTCGCCAGTGGTCGGCGGAAGGTGCACGTGCCCGTCGACCTGGGACCGGACCGCAGCGACGCACGAATGCACGCCAAGACCGTAGGATCCTACGCAGTGCCGTAGGGGACCGCACCGCCACTTCCCAGCAAATTAGGGACACTGTTGCTTCTGGAGTATCGGCGAGGACCATTCGCAACCGTCTCCATGAAGCTGGGCTACGGTCCCGCACACCGTTAGGCCGTCTTCCGCTCACGCCCCAACATCGTGCAGCCCGCCTCCAGTGGTGTCGCGACAGGCGTGAATGGAGGGACGAATGGAGACGTGTCGTCTTCAGCGATGAGAGTCGCTTCTGCCTTGGTGCCAATGATGGTCGTATGCGTGTTTGGCGCCGTGCAGGTGAGCGCCACAATCAGGACTGCATACGACCGAGGCACACAGGGCCAACACCCGGCATCATGGTGTGGAGAGCGATCTCCTACACTGGCCGTACACCACTGGTGATCGTCGAGGGGACACTGAATAGTGCACGGTACATCCAAACCGTCATCGAACCCATCGTTCTACCATTCCTAGACCGGCAAGTGAACTTGCTGTTCCAACAGGACAATGCACGTCCGCATGTATCCCGTGCCACCCAACGTGCTCTAGAAGGTGTAAGTCAACTACCCTGGCCAGCAAGATCTCCGGATCTGTCCCCCATTGAGCATGTTTGGGACTGGATGAAGCGTCGTCTCACGCGGTCTGCACGTCCAGCACGAACGCTGGTGCAACTGAGGCGCCAGGTGGAAATGGCATGGCAAGCCGTTCCACAGGACTACATCCAGCATCTCTACGATCGTCTCCATGGGAGAATAGCAGCCTGCATTGCTGCGAAAGGTGGATATACACTGTACTAGTGCCGACATTGTGCATGCTCTGTTGCCTGTGTCTATGTGCCTGTGGTTCTGTCAGTGTGATCATGTGATGTATCTGACCCCAGGAATGTGTCAATAAAGTTTCCCCTTCCTGGGACAATGAATTCACGGTGTTCTTATTTCAATTTCCAGGAGTGTATATAAACGATTTTGGAGACAATCTGAGCAGCCGTCTTTGGTTGTTTGCAGATGTCGCTGTCGTTTATCGACTAATAAAGTAATCAGAAGATCAAAACAAACTGCAAAACGATTTAGAAAAGATATCTGAATGGTGCGAAAAGTGGAAATTGACTCTAAATAACGAAAAGTATGAGGTCATCCACATCAGTGCTAAAAGGAACTCGTTAAACTTCGGTTACACGATAAATCAGTCTAATCTAAAAGAATTCAAATAAATACGCAGGTATTACAATTACGAACAACTTCAATTGGAAGGAACACAAAGAGAATGTTTTGGGGAAGACTGCGTTTTATTGGCAGGACACTTAGAAAATGTAACAGACCTACTAAGGGAGACTGCCTACACTACGCTTCTCCGTCCTCTTTTAGAATACTGCTGCGCGGAGTGGGACCCTTAGCAGATAGGATTGACAGAGTACATCGAAAAAGTTCGAAGAAGGGCAGCACGTTTTGTATTATCGCGAAATATAGGAGAAAGTGTCACTGAAATGACACAGGATTTGGGCTGGACATCATTAAAATAAACCCGTTTTTCGTTGCGACGGAATCTTCTCACGAAATTCCAATCACCAACTTCCTCCTCCGAATGCGAAAATATTTTGTTGACACGAAACTACATAGGGAGGAACGATCACCACGATAAAATAAGGGAAATCAGAGCTCGTACGGAAAAATATAGGTGTTCATTCTTTCCACGCGCTATACGAGGTTAGAATAACAGAGAATTGTGAAGGTGGTTCGATGAACCCTCTGCCAGGCACTTAAATGTGATTTGCAGAGTATCCATGTAGATGTAGATGTAGATGTAGAAACAGGTATTTCTTTCTATGTCCATCTTTTCAGAGATGTTTGTGGGACTCTGCGGTTCGCTACAGGATGTCAAATCAAACCCCTTTCAGCTGTCTAATTTCCGAACATATTTTATTTGCTACTACTTCCGGCGATTTACTACGCCATCTTCAGGCCCTGACCGACGTGTCGGAAGATTCCATCTCAGTTGTTCTCAAAACAGGGGCCAGCGTTCAAACACAGGTATGTGTAGATATCTACTTGCTATATTACGATCATTTCCAACTTTTTTTGCTTGTGACCAACAAACCAAATACCGATTTTCGTAGCTCTAGCTTCAAAATTTTATTAATAGCGGCATGTTTTCAAAAAAACTTTCATCCCCCATTCCACCTCCTTAGAGGTAGAATTTCCAAAAGTCCATTCTTAAACATTGCTTGCTGCGTAAGATCAATACTCACTCCAAATTTCCAATTTCTGTCCTTAGCGGTTTGGGCTGTGCGACGAACAGTCGTTCAGTCAGGACACAAGCATAACTACATTACAGGAGCAACGAGAAACCTTAAATACTAAATAGCAAACAACCGCAGGAAGCTGGGTTTGAACTGGCGATCAGCAGCACAGGACACGGGAGGACTGCAGGAGAGGCCAGCGAATTTTGATGAACCCATTTTGATATTCACTTAGGATTACTGCAATTTATCTTGATACACAGAGTAATTATTTTAGCGCAGCGCCTACGCTCGGCGTTTAGCCGACTAATTCACGCCTTGCCTCGACTATCAGTTCTGAGACGCGATTGAAGCGGACACAGAATGAGGGAGACAGAGATTGAATTTCCTGCCTCTTCTCGCCCCTCACCCACCCTTTACCGCCCCTCTTCGTCTCCCACTGGGCGCTGTTGGAAATAATTTGTTTTCATTTGCGAGATTTAAATATCAGGGGGCCGACAGGTCTTCTTCGGCGCATTTCTTTGCTTTTCTTTTCCTTCAGTTTTCTTCCTTTTTTCCCCTTTCTACTGTTATTCCTCTTCTTGAAACTCGCTTTTTTCCCGACTCTCGGACTGCAAAGCCGCTACAGGATCTTTTTTGCGCGTTTCGTGATACTCACAGAGTCAAACAAACGATGAAGAGTAGCAGGAAAAATTAAGTAAAATGAACCGTTTCGTCTCTTCGCCTGGCCCGCCGCCTAATTCTCCGACTTTATTCCCTCATTTCGTAGGGGGAGGGACAGAGAGAGAGAAAGCGGTATTAATTTAGCAGTCGTCGCACCCAATTCTCAAAGAGATTCGTAGGGAAAAGATCGCAGCAGTTTAACGAACGGTTGTTGGCATGGCTTTTACGATGCTGTGGACTTACCATAAGCTACGCCATCGCTTTGCTTCCGCTTATTACTACGCGCCAGGATTCCTGTCATCTACAGCAACATTCGTGCAACGCAGTCTACTTCCAGTGTATGGTGGACGTTACTTCTACCCTCACCCATCATTTTACCAGTCGCGACCTCTGTGCTGTAGCAACGACTGTTACTAGTTCAGATTTACCTGATTTACTGTTGATGGTCATTTCGCGAAATGTATACGGCAGGAAAGAACACGCTCTCCGACTCTTATCTGAACGTACGTTCTAGAAAACTTGACTGTAACACCTCTCTTGTTGGGTATGCCACTGGAGTTTGGTGGCCACCCCAGTAATGCTTTCGCGCCAATTAAACGATCCCGAAGTATAATGGGACAATGTTCACGTAAACGCGGACTTCAACTAAAGCATACCAAAACTGAATCCGCATGCTTTAAGCTGAGCAATATCGTAGTGAACCGTGAGCTGGCTACATTTTTCTAAGGCAATCATCTGGCTCACAGCAAACATCCATGTTACCTTCGCGTTGTACTTGACAGAACGGCGTTATGTGAACCGCATCTAATAAAGACTGGATCTGTTAGGTTGGTCACAAGTCCGTAGCGTTCCTCGATAAGCGTATTAAACACGACAGTGTAAGTAGGACGTTTAGGTTTTTATGTTGGTAACGCCACGTAGCGCTGTGTATGAAAATCGCTGCCTGTGCTGTCTGCAGTCTGTGGCTGGTTGGACTCATTGTTGGAATATTCGCTTGTGTAGTGTTGAGCAGTTGGATGTGAACAGTGCGTAGCGTTGGGCAGTTGGAGGTGAGCCGCCAGCAGTGGTGGATGTGGGGAGGGAGATGCCAAAGTTTTGAGCGGACGATCTGGACGTGTGTCCGTTAGAAAAAGGAAATTTGTTTAATTGGATGTCGCAAAATTTTATATATATATATATATATATATATATATATATATATATATATATATATTGTTTGTTCTCGATCAAAATCTTTCACTTGCTAACTATGCCTATCAGTAGTTAGTGTCTTCAATAGTTAGAATCTTTTATTTAGCTGGCAGTATTGGCGCTACCTGTATTGCAGTAGTTCGAGTAACGAAGATTTTTTGTGAGGTAAGTGATTCATGAAAGGTATAGGTTATTGTTAGACAGGGCCATTCTTTTGTAGGGAATTTGGAAAGTCAGACTGCGTCGCGCTAAAAATATTGTGCATAAGTTTAGTGATGATCAGAATAAATAAAGAGAAAACTGTTTGAGTACGCTGAGTTTGCTCAGCTGTTTGAAAATCAAATACCGTAGAAGTTTACTAGCACAGTCATTTTTAATTTTCAAAGGGGATGTTTCAACAGGAACTCATAAGAGACTTTCGTCATCAATAATATACAGGGTGGTCCATTGATAGTGATCGGGCCAAATATCTCACGAAACAAGCATCAAACGAAAAAACTACAAAGAACGAAACTGCTCTAGCTCGAAGGGGGAAACCAGATGGCGCTATGGTTGGACCGCTAGATGGCGCTGCCATACGTCAAACGGAATCAACTGCGTTTTTTTTTTTTTTAAATAGGAACCCCAATTTTTTATTACATATTCGTGTAGTACGTAAAGAAATACGACTGTTTTAATTAGACCACTTTTTTCGCTTTGTGATAGATGGCACAGTAATAGTCACAAACGAACAAGTACGTCGTATCACGTAACATTCCGCCAGTGCGGACGGTATTTGCTTCGTGATACTTTACCCGTGTTAAAATGGACCGTTTACCAATGCGGAAAAGGTCGATATCGTGTTGATGTATGGCTATTGTGATCAAAATGCCCAACGGGCGTGTGCTATGTATGCTGCTCGGTATCCTGGACGACATTATCCAAATGTCTGGACCTTTCACCGGATAGTTACGTTATTTAAGGAAACAGTAAGTGTTCAGCCACATGTGAAACGTCAACCACAACCTGCAACATTGATGATGCGCAAGTAGGTGTTCTAGCTGCTGTCGCCGCCAATCCGCACATCAGTAGCAGACAAATTGCGCAAGAATCGGGAATCTCAAAAACGTCGTTGTTGAGAATGCTACATCAACATCGACTGCACCCGTACCATATTTCTATGCACCAGGAATTACATAGCGACGACTTTGAACGTCGTGTACAGTTCTGACACTGGGCACAAGAGAAATTACGGGACGATGACAGATTTTTTGCACGCGTTCTATTTAACGACGAAGCTTCATTCACCAACAGCGGTAACGTAAACCGGCATAATATGCAGTATTGGGCAACGGAAAATCCACGATGGTTGCGACAAGTGGAACGTCAGCGACCTTGGCGGGTTAATGTATGGTGTGGCATTATGGGAGGAAGGCGAACTTCTCGCTGTTGAGAGGAATGTCGTTACACGTATTGCCAAATGCATTGAGGTTGACGGACATCATTTTGAGCATTTATTGCATTAATGTGGTATTTACAGGCAATCACGCTGTAACAGCATGAGTTCTCAGAAATGATAAGTTGACACTGGAACAACAGAAATAAAATGTTCAAACGTAGCTACGTTTTGTATTTTAATATACAAAACCTACCTGTTACCAACTGTTCGTTTAAAATTGTGAGCCGTATGTTTGTGACTATTACAGCGTCATCTACCACAAAGCGAAAAATGTGGTCCAACTAAAACATTCATATTTCTTTACGTACTACACGAATGGCAACCCAGTTCTAAGCAAAGAAGGGAAGGCAGAAAGGTGGAAGGAGTATATAGAGGGTTTATACAAGGGCGATGTACTTGAGGACAATATTATGGAAATGGAAGAGGATGTAGATGGAGATGAAATGGGAGATAAGATACTGCGTGAAGAGTTTGACAGAGCACTGAAAGACCTGAGTCGAAACAAGGCCCCGGGAGGAGACAACATTCCATTAGAACTACTGATGGCCTTGGGAGAACCAGTCATGACAAAACTCTACCATCTGGTTAGCAAAATGTATGAGACAGGCGAAATATCCTCAGACTTCAAGAAGAATATAATAATTCCAATCCCAAAGAAAGCAGGTGTTGACAGATGTGAAAATTACCGAACTATCAGTTTAATAAGTCACAGCTGCAAAATACTAACGCGAATTCTTTACAGACGAATGGAAAAACTGGTAGAAGCGGACCTCGGGGAAGATCAGTTTGGATTCCGTAGAAATGTTGGAACACGTGAGGCAAAACTAACCTTACGACTTATCTTAGAAGAAAGATTAAGGAAAGGCAAACCTACGTTTCTAGCATTTGTAGACTTAGAGAAAGCTTTTGACAACGTTAACTGGAATACTCTCTTTCAAATTCTGAAGGTGGCAGGGGTAAAATACAGGGAGCGAAAGGCTATTTACAATTACTACAGAAATCAGATGGCAGTTATAAGAGTCGAGGGGCATGAAAGGGAAGCAGTGGTTGGGAAAGGAGTGAGACAGGGTTGTAGCCTCTCCCCGATGTTATTCAATCTGTATATTGAGCAAGCAGTAAAGGAAACAAAAGAAAAATTCGGAGTAGGTATTAAAATTCATGGAGAAGAAGTAAAAACTTTGAGGTTCGCCGATGACATTGTAATTCTGTCAGAGACAGCAAAGGACTTGGAAGAGCAGTTGAACGGAATGGACAGTGTCTTGAAAGAAGGGTATAAGATGAACATCAACAAAAGCAAAACGAGAATAATGGAATGTAGTCAAATTAAATCGGGTGATGCTGATTGGATTAGATTAGGAAATGAGACACTTAAAGTAGTAAAGGAGTTCTGCTATTTAGGGAGTAAAATAACTGATGATGGTCGAAGTAGGGAGGATATAAAATGTAGACTGGCAATGGCAAGGAAATCGTTTCTGAAGAAGAGAAATTTGTTAACATCGAGTATAGATTTAAGTGTCAGGAATTCGTTTCTGAAAGTATTTGTATGGAGTGTAGCCATGTATGGAAGTGAAACATGGACGATAACCAGTTTGGACAAAAAGAGAATAGAAGCTTTCGAAATGTGGTGCTATAGAAGAATGCTGAAGATAAGGTGGGTAGATCACGTAACTAATGAGGAGGTATTGAATAGGATTGGGGAGAAGAGAAGTTTGTGGCACAACTTGACTAGAAGAAGGGATCGGTTGGTAGGACATGTTTTGAGGCATCAAGGGATCACAAATTTAGCATTGGAGGGCAGCGTGGAGGGTAAAAATCGTAGAGGGAGACCAAGAGATGAATACACTAAGCAGATTCAGATGGATGTAGGTTGCAGTAGGTACTGGGAGATTAAGAAGCTTGCACAGGATAGAGTAGCGTGGAGAGCTGCATCAAACCAGTCTCAGGACTGAAGACCACAACAACAACAACTACTACACGAATATTTAATGAAAAATGGGAGTTCCTATTTAAAAAAAAAAGAGAACGCAGTTGATATCCGTTTGACCTGTGGCTGCGCCATCTAGCGGGCCAACCATAGCGCCATCTGGTTTCCCCCTTCAAGCTAGACAAGTTTAGTTCTTTGTAGTTTTTTCGTTTGACGCTTATTTCGTGAGATATTTGGCCCGCTCACGATCAATGGACCATCCTATACTCTTATTCGCTATTCACAACAGTTTTCTAACGCTGGCGTAACTTTTCGATTCGCTGACTGTAGAAAGCATGTGGTTTTGAGCCGGAGAACTCATGGAGCGTTTTAATCCTGGAAGAAAGTTACTTGAAGGCTGTCCGGTTAAGAGTGGATAAAGTGAAAATCTGAGTTTGCAAGATCAGGTGAATAAGGTTGGCGCGGAATGACTTCCCAGCCCAACTCCTGTATAGAGTTTTTCTGTCGGTTCAGCAGAAAGCGGACAGGCGTCATCGTGGAGTAGCCTTACTTTACGCGTCTTCCTGCTCGTTGTTCTTCGACTGAATCTGCAAGACATCTCAGTTGGTGACAGTAAATATCAACATTGATGGTTAGACCTCGGGCAAGCGGTTCTTAGTACACCACACATTCGCTGTCCTACCAGATTAATAACATTCTCTTTTGTGGATGGGTGCAGCTTTTTCTGCAGGGAGTGGCTTCTTTGCTTGGGCGCAGCCATTACTTTCTTTTCCTTACGTTAGCAAAAAGAAGAGATTTTTCGTACCAGTAGCGATACAGAATAGGTATGGTCGGTACTAGTCACGACGCGTTTGATGACGACCAATCAGAAATTCACATTTGGCCAACCACTGATTTTTGTGATTTTGGATCGGAGCTTGCGATTTTTTAACTTTCTCCATTGCGTAAAAATGTCGCACGATGGTGGAATGATCACAGTTCATCATATTCGCCTGTTCACCAGTACAATGACGTGGTTCGTTGTGGATTAATGCAGTGTCACTAATGTCAAAACGATGCTCCTCAAAACGAAAAAAACATTTTTTCACTATGTTCTGTCCAAAGGTATTATCCCCACACACGGCGCCAATGTTTGTGCCTGCGTATTCTTCTCTCATCCCTGTATTGATGTCAGGCAGAAGAGAATGTCGGGAATGTTCCGATTTTTTCACTTGGTACACCACTTTCTAGAGTCCACAGCTCCATTCACTTTTTCCACAAGGCGAAATGACAATATGTAAAATCAAATAGCGACACTGAACTACAAACAAAAAATGACAGTAAATAAATAAAATCATAGCAACCGAAATATCAACATCCAAAATAAAAAACCTTCGAACTTATACACCAACCTAATAAATTGTGAGATTCTACAAAAATTATGTGGTGGAAGACAGAGTTCTACAGCTTCGACCTTACGACGATTTGCCACTGGCCTTGTCTACTCGATGGCAGAATACTGCAGCCCTGTGTGGATAAACAAAAGGCACACGAAGTTGGTAGACACGCAACTAAATCAAACAATGCGCATTGTCACTGGCAAAATTAAGTTCGCCTCCGTATTCTGGTTACTTGTTCTGAGCCGGATACCTCCAACTAACCTGAGAAGAAAGAATATCCTTCTAAGGGAATAGGACAAAATCTGCAACAACCAGACGCTGCCAATTCATGAGGACAAACACGCTATCCAAATCAACATACGCTGCTTCAGACATCCCCCACCCAGAACAGCTTGCAACCTGGTGGTCTATAACTTGAGTCTACATGAAGTTTGGACGCAAGAATCAATAACACTCCACCACAGATCCATACTTTCTCCAAGCCAACAACAAACCATGGGAACTTGATTTGTCCCATAGGACATAGTGTCCAATCAATTTGATCCGCATTAACCATGAGAGATGCGGTGACCTACTATACACATGGGGGAAGACTACAACTAGCAGAGCGCACATGTGAATTTCCAAGACAGACTGTTCACATATTGTTGAAGAGTGTCTTCGAAATTCGTATTCTGATAAACACTCGCACTTCTTGGCTTTTATAGCAGATGTGAGGAATTAGATAATGTTTCAAACCTAGGAATTATGTGTCAACGGCCTTGCCGCAGTGGATACACCGGTTCCCGTGAGGTCACCGAAATTAAGCGCTGTCGGGCGTGGTCAGCACTTGGATGGGTGACCATCAGGGCACCATCCGCTGTTGCTATTTTTCGGGGTGCACTTAGCCTCGTGATGCCAACTGAGGAGCTACTCGACCGAATAGCAGCGGCTTCGGTCAAGAAAACCATCATAACGACCGGGAGAGCGGTGTGCTGACCCCACGCCCCTCCCACCCGCATCCTCCACCGAGGATGACACGGCGGTCGAATGGGCCCGGTAGGCCACTCGTGGCCTGAAGACGGAGTGCTAGGAATTATATTTTTGATATATATGTTTGGTATAATTGACCTGCGTTTCGACACTTAATAAGTATGTCTTCATCAGAATGAAATTGTCAGAAATTGTGAGATGTTTCCCAGCTAGGCATACGTGACAAGACTGGAACGTATTTTATTTCGTTTGTGACTTGAGCATGTCTGCTCTAAAATCTGACCATTGCTTTCTCACAATGTAATTTTACGGTTAATTAAAATTTCATTCTGATGAAGACACCCTTAGTACGTGTAGAAACGTATGTCAATTGTACCAAACAGTTATCTGCAATCGGTTGGTTGTATAATCCCTATGTTTGATAATTGTATACGGTTGCTGAGAAACTACCATGTTTAAAACTGTAATTATATAAACAATGTGTTTATAAATTTGTTCATCACGTGCATATTTTATTTGTATTTCTAAAGTGATGTGTAACTGCCATGCGATTAATAATAATAATAACAATAACAATAATCCACTACGTGACAACTGCTAAAGCATAGCTGAAACCTGCTAAGGAACTACTACCAACTTCTACGTGGAACATCCTCTTAGAAAAATTGTGAATAACAGTGCTGGTAAACCTCTTACGTTATTTGATTTTCAAACAGCTGAGCAAAACTGAACGTACTCAGACATTTCTCTCTTTACTTATTCTGATCAACAGTAAACTGACGCAATTTTTTTTATTTTTTTATTTTTATTTTATTTTTATTTTTTTTTTTGCGCAACGCAATGGCACTTTCAATAATCCCTACAAAAGAATGGCCCTGCCTAACAACGCCAATACTGCCAGCTAAATAAAATATTCTAACTACTGAAGGCAGTAACTACTGATAGGCATAGTTAGCAAATGAAAGATTTTGATGGAGAACAAACAATGTATTTACCTTAATAGTGTTCAAAAATCATAATATACAGGGTGTCCCAGCTATCTTGCCCACCCAAAATATCTCTGGAACAATAACAGCTATTGGAAAACGACTTTCACCGGTATCAATGTAGGCCTGGGGCCCATGAATGTACATATTTGGAAACATTCTAAAACGAAAGCATATGTGTTTTTTAACACAAACTTATGTTTTTTTTTTAAATGGACCTCCTATATTTTTTCTTCAGCAATCAGTAGCATGACAAAGCACATACACAATGGCGTTGATTGCATCGTAATATTCCCATTACATCCCGAGATATTGAGACGCGAAGTTGACGCTTGAAACACCCGACATGCGCTGCTAGCGCATGTCCTGAGGCTCAGGCGTGAACCCCATGCTGCCCGTAATCGCGATGTGATTGACATGTGTAATCACACCTCCATACTTATCAAGAGGTCCGAAACGAATAATACGGTCTGCTGCCATCAACTCTCATAAGCACATAATGGTTTCCCTCTTGCACGTTTTACGTATCTACGTACACAATATGAACCAGTACCGATCGGTGTACACCCGTCAGGTTGTCTTATTTATCCTGCACACCCAAAATAAGGTTTATCTAATGCGTTATATGACCCATTGTGCCTGTCGCGCAGGGCCTGGCTCTACCTAGTCAAGTGTCCAACGTAGTTCCCACTACTGCCACAGTTACCACTTCGCCTTGTTTATGATTTGCGACCCATGCAAACTCCTGTACTCCACCACCCTCCGAACATCCCGTTTGTTGTTGCTTTGGCGTGCAGTACACCGCTTGCCAGTGTATTCGTGCATCAGAGTAGTCTAGTGACGGCACGGAGGTAGTACACATTGTGAATAAACGTTGTGTTGTGGAACTTATACTGTACAGTGTAATGTACACACATGAAGGTATGGTAGAAATGCTGCTGATCTATGGAGAATGTACGTTGACGGGAAATACGTTATGAGATTGCTTGTTTGTTGATAGTACTGTTAGCGAACATTATGATTATTAAGTTAATATGTCTGTTTTCTACCCTACTCTACATACCTGTACTGTACCCTGTTGTAGGTGGACGAAATGCTGTTCAGGCAGAACGACTGTACAGAAGACGATTCCCTGACAAGCCATCGCCTTCGCGCCGGATGTTTGGTCGTCTCACATCTTGTCTACGTGAAACGGGAAGCTTAAATCCAAGACCTCGACATCGTCCTAGAACACCCAAAGATGAACGTGCTGAAGTTGCTGTGCTCGCTACCATAGCTGTGAATCCTCAAATCAGCACACGTCATATTGAACGTGAAGTTGGTGTGTCGAAATCAAGTGCACAGCGTATTCTTAAACGTCATAAATTTCATCCTTACCATGTTCATTTACATCAGGATCTTCATGGAAATGACTTCCGCAATAGGGTAACATTTTGTCGGTGGGCTCAGCAAAAACTTCTGACCAATCCAAATTTTTTTTTCCAGATGTTCTCTTTACCGACGAGGCATCATTCTCCAACAAAGGAATTGTCAATATGAGGAATATGCATTATTGGTCCGCAGACAATCCAAAATGGCTCCGTCAGGTAGAGCATCAACGTCCGTGGAAAGTTAATGTTTGGTGTGGGATTATTGGAGATACCATTATCGGACCTTTCTTTATAAATGACATCCAAAATGGCAGACAATACTCCAGATTTATACGACACAATCGTCCTGTTCACTTGGACATCGTACCTCTGAACCGGAGAATGGTCATGCGGTATCAGCATGACGGATGCCCTGCACATAACGCCTTACGAGCACGACGACTTCTGAACCGTAAGTTCCCAGGTAGGTGGATTGGACGAGGTGGCCCAGTTAGGTGGCCTGCCCGATCTCCGGACCTTACACCGCTGGATTATTTTCTTTGGGGAGCAGTGAAGGATGCTGTTTACCAACATGAACCAACAACACCAGAGGGCGTGAAGCAACGCATTATTGATGCTTGTAGAACCATCAAAGAGGAAACAGTAGCACGAAGTAGGGCATCCTTCATCCGCAGAGTGTCCCTATGTATGCAAGCCAATGGGAATCACTTTGAGCATGAGATGTGAACGCTATGTTTAGTATGTAGTGCTGGTATCACAGTGGAAGTTTCTACAAAGGGCCATTTTACCCAGTGATGTTAAGAAACATTTGTTTGCAACAATTTGTCATTTAACACATTAGATAAATATAACATTGATAATTATGTGATAATAAAACTAATTGGGTAAACATGTTTACATTCATCTTCTGTGTCCTACCTGAACTTCCCAAATTAAAACATTTTTACCTAAACAACGGTAAAACTTTTAGTCCACTTGCTCGTTTCACTAAAACCTTCAACATGAATTTTACTATTACGAGTGAATGATTAACTGTCACTTGCGCTAGATCTACAGTAAAGTAAAGTTTTAACGTTGAACGGCATTACCTTTTTAGTAACGGATTAACGATAAGGGAAGTTAACTTTGTGACTAACGTTGCGGTACACAGATATGTTACAGAACCGCATCACCCCTAGCCTATGGGATAAATACCTTCTCGAATGTACGACGCTAATGCAGGATGGCAGCAGACCGTATTATTCGTTTCGGACCTCTTGATAAGTATGGAAGTGTGATTACGCATGTCAGTCACATCACGATTACGGGCAGCATGGGGTTCACGCCTGAGCCTCAGGACGTGCGCTAGCAGCGCATGTCGGGTGTTTCAAGCGTCAACTTCGCGTCTTAATATCTCGAGATGTAATGGGAATATTGCGATGCAATCAACGCCATTGTGTATGTGCTTTGTCATCCTATGGATTGCTGAAGAAAAAATATAGGAGGTCCATTTAAAAAAATAAGTGTGTTAAAAAACACATATGCTTCCGTTTTAGAATGTTTCCAAATATGTACATTCATTGGCCCCAGCCCTACATTGAAACTGGTGAAAGTCGCTTTCCAATAGCTGTTATTGCTCCAGAGATATTTTGGGTGGACAAGATAGCTGGGACACCCTGTATATATATCAGTTCATGACATCCAGTCTTACAAATTTCGTTTTCCTGACGGACACACGTCCAGACAGTCCGCTCTCAAAATTCTGCCATCTCTCTCCCCACATCCACCACTGCTGGCGGCTCACCTCCAACTGCGCAACGCTACGCGCTGTTCACATCCAACTGCCCAACACTACAATAGCAAATATTCCAACAATGCAAATCAGCCACAGACTGCACACAGCACAGTCAGTGATTTTCATACAGAGCGCTACGAGGCGTTACCAAAATAAAATCCTAAACAAGCCCACTTACATACGGAACAACGGACAGCTACCGCACGACCAACCAGTGATAGTAAAAGGGAATGTAGAGGGCGCGACGTACTATCAACAACGAAGCCCGTGCACGAACGCTCAGTATGCGTTCGACAGTTCATGCACTTGTAAGCTGGGATGCCTGTTAAATGCATCCCACTCTCTCGGATCACTAGACACATTCTAACAAATCGTATTAATGAGTTTTATAGCAAAAGGAAAAGAATACAATGGTTAACTTCGCAACTACACAGGTGAGTCGCAAGCAAAGGGCGACCTACGAAATAAACAACCTTCTCTGGTATAAACAATGACAAGTCGCTGCTACATAGAAAGTACAAGCAAAGTCACTAGTGTTGACGCTTCTACCCAAATCGCTAGTCTTGGTGCTACTACTGAGCTGGGCCGCGACCACTCGGTCGCAGCGCTTGAGTCCTCTTCGCATAGG
This sequence comes from Schistocerca nitens, assembly GCF_023898315.1. Taxonomy (NCBI): domain Eukaryota; kingdom Metazoa; phylum Arthropoda; class Insecta; order Orthoptera; family Acrididae; genus Schistocerca; species Schistocerca nitens. The sequence goes on along the minus strand of NC_064623.1, from coordinate 18,679,948 downwards.
GGCCGTTGCTGTCGCGTTGTCGTCCTGGAGAGTGGTCGGTCAGTGTGCGATTGGCTGACGTCTCGTCACAGCCTTCTCTTCTCTGTCGCTCCCGACTGGGTTGCCGGCGCTTGGCTTTACGCCGTAACAGATTAAACAAGCCATTTCTTTCGTGGCTTAATTACATTTTCTGAAGATTCTTCCAGTGAATCTGAAACTGTCATCTGCTTTTCTTACTATTTATTTTATGCGTCCATTTCACTGTCGGTCACCGTGCATGGTTTCTCGTAGGTATTTTACGGTTGTTATTGTTCCCACTGATTAGTCGCCTATAGTGTAATGGAATTGTGGTATATCTCTGCTAATGATCTGGCCTAGCAACCTTCCTAAGTTCAACACCGTCATCTGAGAATATTTTCCGTGGATCTTCCGACCTTTTCCACTACATCGTATATTCAAATGGCAAACAGGAGCGGCCGTATATCACTTTCTTGAGATGGTCCTGAAATTATGCTTACATCAGTTGATTTGATGCCGTTGAGAATAACGTTTCGTACATATCCTCCAACTCTATGGCTATTGATCAGCAACCGTGATATACATGATGAAGAAAAATTCGCGCATTCGCACTTCGCAGCGCGATTCCTCACTTACTGGCAATGCAAAAATATCTCGTCACAAAATTTCGTCCTGCGCATATTTCGGGCAGAAAATGGACGTTAAAGATTGGCAGTCTGGCAACACTGTAATCACGTTTGCGGTAACTACCCCTGTCAGCAGATAGAGTAGTGCTGTGCAGTTGATGCCGAGGATGGTGGTTTTGGGTTGGGATACAGGGGTCGAGGGTTCGATTCTGGGTCGTGGATTATTTGTTTTCATTTGCTAAAAGCACGGTGCGTGGTACGGTATCCGGCGTCTTAACTGTCATACAGCGATTACAGTGGGTCTTCTACAAAACATTTGCAATTACGTACTGCGAACACAGAAATGGAAGTACAATCGTTTTAATTGGTGACCTTTTAAAGAAGACTTTTGCAGGTCTTGGAGGCGAATTGTTCCGCGCCACAACATCTGCTGGATTCCAAACCCGTTCTCCCTGTATCCTCCCCCAGTGGTCCCATCGAAATGATTTGCAAAGCACTTTGCTTGCCCTACTGGTGACGTAAGGCCCTAATGGGTTGTAATGCACCTGAACGTGGCAAGAATAATAGTTGGTACAAATCGATGGCACCATGAGTGCTACGTTCCTGTTTCTTTTTTAAGTTACAAACAGGTGTAGTTGTAGCTAGGGCGTTGTTTCGGGTCTCACTGTGGAGAGCTTGTGGCGCCCTACAAGGACCTAGAGTGAGACAATAAAAACATTCGCCAGAGTATGAGTGAAAGTTGGTATTAAATTGAAAATTACAAGGTAATGAAAGATGTCTCTTAGGACTCGTAGATATGTTCGGAATTATAGAAACCACAAGCCAGAGGAATCCCCACATAGAGAGTAATATAAAAAGACTAACTGTTCAGTGCCAAGCGAATGCAAGAGCTACGGCAGCTTCGAAAAGGAAATAAAAAAAAAAAAAAGGCCCAAAGGGATTACGTAGCTGGCGCATTGGACGCACCGCAACCGGAGAGTGCAAAATTGCGCTTTATCTGCTCTACAACCATTGGAGTAAGGATATCTATAATTAAATTACACATTAATATGAAACACTTGTTATGATTTTTATTATAATTGTAAAAAAGCTGATAGGTCGCAGATGTTAATGGAACTTGTTTATTTTCGTAACGTGTTTTGGGCGGGCCCATTATCAGACGAACTGTTAAATTAATAACACATTTTCACATTATACAAATTTGAACACCTGCTGAATCACATTTGTACACCGAGCGAGATGGCGCAGAGGTTGGCACACTGGACTCATATTCGGGAGGACGACGGTTCGAGCCCGCACCCAACTATCCTGATTACGTATTTTATGATTTCCCTAAATCGCTTCTAGCAAGTGGCGGGGTTGTTCATTTGAAAGGGCATGACCGATTCGCTTCCCCATTCTTCCCTAATCCGATGGTACCGATGATCTCGTTGTTTGGTCCACTCCCCCAAATTAACCAACCAACCAACATTTGTACAGGCACAATGATTTACAGCTGAAAATAAAAATCTTTTACAGAAATATGAACCGCAATGCAGTAAGAGTGCAATGGTGTGACAAGCAATTCTTTCGACTTACAACATAGAGTGTTACTCTATTTACGCAAGTACAGAAATACTGATATGAATGAACCGTTAAAAAACGAATGAATATGGCGGCTCTCCTCACCACGTAATTAAACTCTCCTAATGCCAGATGACGTGTTAACGGTGGCGCTGCGGATCACCAGTAGATTATACAGTATTTTCGTATTATTTGTATTACAATGGCCGGCCGATGTTGCCGAGCGGCTCTAGGCGCTTCAGTCTGGAATCGCGCGACCGCTACGGTCGCAGGTTCGAATCCTGCCTCGGGCATGGATGTGTGTGATGTCCTTAGGTTAGTTAGGTTTAAGTAGTTCTAAGTTCTAGGGGACTGATGACCTCGGATGTTAAGTCCCGTAGTGCTCAGAGCCATTTGAACCTTTTGTATTACAATGGGAACAGATTTTTATAGTGAATTGTGTATTTCATACCAAAAACAAAGACAGAACGAAAAATGTTTAAGACCAATAGTGAAAAACATAAAAATTAAATAAAACTGCTTAAATCCATGCATAGAATTGTAACTGCAAATTAACTTGATTTATTTGACACTGTGTGCACATCATAAATGAAACAGACAGTAGTACAGTTATACTAGTCAAAAATGTAAAAGAGAAATTAAGCCAGAACCTCATCAAAAATGCTGAGAAACCATTGTCTGCTTTTTGTTGCTTGTTCACTATGCTACCTGGAGTAGTACGTTGATGAACATAAATTTTAAGGTCTTCAAAAATATCCAAATCTCTGCCTTTTGGATTCCAAGTGTAGAATATTTAAACTCCTATCATTTAAGCCTAACCGGTGGGCATTTTCTCTCAGGGGACCTCCCAAAGCACCGCCTGAAAATTATTTTAAAATTCCTTCCCATTTTGTCTATGTAAATATTGTCACAGGACATGTGTCTAGTTCTTCATTCAAACTATGGCGCAGAAAAGAAACTGATTTTTCTTTGTATGGAACCCAATCTGCAATGATATGGAGATGTGGGCGACCTTGTCTTTAAGGAAAATCGTGTGCTTTTGAGTCATTGGTCTTCTGATAGGTTTGATTCGGCCGCCACTAATTCCCCTCTTGTGTCAACCTCTTCATCTCAGACTAGCACTTGCAACCAACATCCTCAATTGTTTGCTGGATGTATCCCAATCTCTGTCTTCTTCTATAATTTTTACCCTTTACAACTCCCTCTAACACCATGGAAATTATTCCACGATACCTCCATAGATACCCCATCATCCTATCGCTCCTTCTTGTCAGTGTTTTCCATGTAATCCTTTCCTCGTCGTTTCTCCACAGATCCACCTCTTGGCATACCATATCAGTCCACCTAACCTTCAACATTCTTATATAAAATCACATCTCAAATACTTCTATTCTCTTGTTCTTCTGTTTTCCCGCAATCCAAGTTTCGCACCCTTACGATACTGTTCTCCAAATGTACAATCTCAGAATTTCTTCCTCAAATTAAGGCCTATGTCTGATACTAGTAGGCTTCTGTACGTCATTAAAAATCTCTCTACCCAAATCTGGAATCGTCTTTTTCTGCAAACCCGTTAGCTAAACCAACCTGTACTTGTAAATTTCTTTGTTATCTGTACCATTGTCCTGTTACGAAAATAAAGAAATTACATTAACATCTAGGAACTACTTTTTGTGACCCATCAACTTTTTTAGAATCATAATGAAAACCATTGAAAATGGTCACACACCTCGCTCACGAATTCTAGTTATACTTAAAACACTTGTCATGATGTTATACCGATGTTTTCACGAAAAATCGACTAGGCAGACGCGAACTGCAAACACGAAAATTTTTTTCTACATTATAGTTAAAACTTCACGACTACCACTTGTATGTGTGTATATGTAGATATGGTACACGGTAAGCCCCAGGCTCTACCCTCTTCGTCCCTAGGAACCCGAGGTGTCTGGACGCCAGAGCCGTCTGGCTGCGGCACAGCAGGTGTTTTTTAATCAGGGCCTTGTTTACAGACAGGGTGTAGGCGCCGCGCAGGGAACCCCGCTGAGAAAGAGTCCGGCCCTGTCACAGCACGCTGCTCCCAATTACCGCTGCCAATACGCCTCTGTGACGTCACTGGCGCCTGCTTGCTTTCTTTCCAAGACATTTGGCCGTCCATTCGTAACTTCGTTTGCCACACAGCCAGTTATTTTTGCATCTTTTCTTGTTAAGAGGACCACTCGTTTACTTGACCTCTGTGACGAATCAACGCAGTTGAAACCACAGCCAAATGTATGTGAACGTAGAGCTTCCCAGCATGAAGGATATGGTCGTATAGTAGCAGACAGCGACTGTACCAGACAAGACCTGTTTCTAAACTCTAGCACTGGTGACAACTCGTAAAACAGTGTGAACTATGGAAGAACAAGACCACTCACGCCAATTTGAGTCAAAATAAGAGTGCGTTTTGGATCGTCAACAATCCGTCTGCTGCTACAGAGTTTTTCAGTGCACGAAGTTAGCTTTGGGATGTTGTGTTTTGCTTGCATGTTGATAATTATAGATTTTTATTGTACATTTAGATACAAATGATACTGTTGTACGTATTGTAGGTTGTGAAAGTGAGTAGCCGCACTGATACCAGTGGAAATGTCAAACTACAACAGCAGTATTTTCGGGTTCAATTCGACAAAGCAGTTTCAGGCTGTACAGACAAAACAGATAACATAAAAACTTAAATTTTTACAGTTATTTTTCTTTAACAGGCGAAGATGGAGAAGTCAGGGCATGAATGGGACGAAAATAGCACGAAGAAAGCTGTAGAGAAACAGACATTCAAATGACAATCAGGATAGCAAGCGAAAAATATTCCGTTCCAAGAAGTACATTATTTGATAGACCTAAGCCCTTAAGGGAAAAGAAAGTTGTGTCCATGAGACCTGATTTTTTCTTCCCGAGAACATATAGTGACGAACGGTAACAGTGATTTAAGACCTGTGAAACTTTCGAAGAAGACTGGATTCAGCGCCACGATTGTGATGTCTGGGCCCATGAGAATCGTACCTGGTAGAGCCCAACAGCCTTTACTACAGGCGTGATAAATGTATGCCAGATACATGAAAATCTTTGGCTAGGTGCTAAATTTTTTACTACGCTATAAATACAGGAGGGAGGAACAGATGAAGAAGAAGATTACCATCAATGGCTGTTAGTGACCATGTTGTGAAAAAAAGGGTTTGAGGCATTTTAATGTACCGAATAACTAAGACATTTTTTGTGTGCTACTTGATGTGACTATGTCTACGTTATAACGACAAATTGTACGTTTACTTTTAATAAATTCTTTTTTAGAAAAACTAAAAGATTTTACTGGTATTCTGATTCAGCCCTCTGCAGTGTAAAACGTTAATTTAACATCTCTATTGTGAATCTTTGCTTATTTGACCCAACTTCCTGCCGATGTGCGAACTCTGTACTAAGATGTATAAGTTCCACACTCTCTAATTTAATGTTTATAACCATTTAAGTTCAATTGAAACATTTTTCAAGAAAAACCACTCTTTTCATATTCAACACAATCCCCGAAAGTTTAAACAAGCAAAATGCGATGGGTGGAAAGGAATGATGAACGCACATGTTTTCTTACAACATTGAGTTTTATTATGTATCATACTATTTTTGCCTCTGAAGAACGTTCGAGTGTAGCTTTCGCAAAAAAATATTATTTCGAAAAAGCTTACGTGTCTGACACTACCTGACAATTAATTAGAAATCTCTCTGGTTTACAGGAGGGCGGCCGTGTGCGGTCGAAATCTTCACCAGAAGATGAGTATGAAAATCTTCTAAATTTCGTGCGTCATATCAACACTGACTCACGCCTGGAATACCAAGAGATTGTTAGCACAACAACCTACATAATTATACACTTTCTTATTGTATTTGATCTGCATTAATAATATATGTATACGAATGTTGCGAAGCTGATTAAGAAATAAAATTCATGGTGTGCATCGTTTATTTAAGATGTTTAAAAATTTGAGTAGGTAATAGTGAAAATGGATGGTTAGGAAAGATGATCAGTTAAAGCTTACCATAGATAGGAAAAAAAACATCTACTAGTGAAGGTGTACCATCACTGACCCCAGTTAGTGGATGTGTACAGTAGCACATTAGTAATGGTGCATCCAACAATGGTACCAGGCATCGGAGTGAAGGTAACTGTTGCCAGATGGTTATTGTTAAGCTATACAGCAGTGCAGCTATGGCTGAATCAGTGTTCTATGAACACCTTAGAGTAGAACAGGGAAACCCCAATTATAGATGAGTCTTCCTGAACTGAGAAACGTATGAGTCACTTACCAGGAAGGTCAAATAACTAAGATTTTAAGGAAAGAGGGACAGTAGCGACTACAAGTTTTTGAAGAAAGACGAAGTTCTCTAGGGTAAGTGGAATAACGTATTTAATAGGAGGGTTGTTCGGAAAGTAAAGAACGACCAGTCATCAAAAGGAAACCGCAGTGAAAATCAAAACTGTTTTCTTTGGACATTCAGCTACACCATCCAGGTACTTCTCTACATAGTCGCCGCTCCTACTTAAACATTTGTCGGAGCGTTACACCAAATTTCCAACACCATCGTCACAGAAGGCAGCCGCCTGTGCTTTCTGATAATTCTCTATGCTGGTCTGTACCACGTAGCCTGCGCCTAAGTGTTGTCTTCGTAACCAGTGTTTCATGTGAACAGAAATGACACTCAGGACGAGCCAATTAGCGCCGTGTTGTGGGTGATGGAACACTTCCCATCGAGAAGGCTGCAGGAGCGGCTTCACTGGCCCCTGCAGAGTGAGTGGCAGTTGTGTTAGGTGGGCTGCATTCATTAAGGCGAAGCGTCTCAGCGGGCCCTCCTACTTGGCGGGAGAGATTGTTGTTCTAGGCACCTTTACTCGCTCACAGTGAGCTGACAACTGAAAAGAGCGTCTTGATGCGATCCACGGTCATACTAGAGACACTGCCCAAAACGTCTGTGAAAAGCCTCGTTGGATTGTCACAGTGGTTTCCACCTTGCGACCGATCATTCCTCACTTTCCAAATAGCCCACGTGCAAGCTGTTCTTGCGGTATTATATGCTATGTTTTCAGTGAAGAACTGTATGATATTCTACATGATGTTCATTTAACGAGTGCCCATAGTGCATGCGACTGAATGATGAAATTCTAAAAGTGAAACTATCATAATATAGCATACAAAGATGTCCAGATGTATCTTCACTTACATGAGCCTTGTTTACAGAAGCAAAAAGGTCAGAAGGGAGGAATAGTAGTAAAGCCCATGCTGTTCAAAGAGTTAAATTCCAGATGTCAAGCTGGTCTCTTTGGCTTCCAAATGCAACCAGACAGAGACTATAAATTCAAAATGGTTTATCACGTCCACCTCTCTAAATTCGTTGTTCTCACACCACTGAAGTTCAAAACAGTTAAGGAGAAATGTAATAACATTACTGAAGTTTTTTAATTGTCAGGTGCTCCCTCTATGGTGCAGTCAGACAACGGTCGAGTGTTTGTTAACAAAATACTGTGCAGCTTAACTGAATAATGTCCCAGTTTTAAGACTGTGCACGGCAAACCTACACGTTGCAACAGCCAAGGCAGCATAGAGCGAGCAAATCACAACATAAGGGATATTCTAAATAGATGGGTAAAGGATCACGGCACTACAGAGTGCAACAGTGCTGGCATAAGCTGTCGCCAGCACACCGGTCGAAAAAAATGTAGCGCGAATATTGATAGTAGGCGCTGGATTAAGCGTGCCTATCACAAGAGAGGCCAGAGACACACCCACAAGCAACACGCCGCCGACGCCCTTGCGACAGCAAGTATCTGGCCCACCGCCGCTGACTGGAGCGCCTCACTGACTCACTCAGGTTACGACGGTACACAGCGACCAGATCAGTGACTACAGCGGGAACAGCAGTGAGACTAAAGTTTGTAACAGCAAGATTACCGATACTGTCTGCAAGAGGACTATTACTGATGAGCTTGTACCACAACACATTGATTCTCTTCCAGTTAAGTAAATGTCCATGTAAATAAGGCACTGTATTAATGCACGTGTGCATGTGTGTTGTAGATAGAGAATACTGGCCACCCATGAACATCCTCTTCCTTGATTCCTTGCGGTACCAGACTCTACAGTGGTGACGAGGATTCTACAGGAACTGTGCACTAAGGTCTGTGCACTCGATGAAGAATGGCGCTGACATTTTGGAATTAAAAGGTCCTCCCACACACGGAAGGATGTCGGATGACCTCCTGAACATACACTCCTGGAAATTGAAATAAGAACACCGTGAATTCATTGTCCCAGGAAGGGGAAACTTTATTGACACATTCCTGGGGTCAGATACATCACATGATCACACTGACAGAACCACAGGCACATAGACACAGGCAACAGAGCATGCACAATGTCGGCACTAGTACAGTGTATATCCACCTTTCGCAGCAATGCAGGCTGCTATTCTCCCATGGAGACGATCGTAGAGATGCTGGATGTAGTCCTGTGGAACGGCTTGCCATGCCATTTCCACCTGGCGCCTCAGTTGGACCAGCGTTCGTGCTGGACGTGCAGACCGCGTGAGACGACGCTTCATCCAGTCCCAAACATGCTCAGTGGGGGACAGATCCGGAGATCTTGCTGACCAGGGTAGTTGACTTACACCTTCTAGAGCACGTTGGGTGGCACGGGATACATGCGGACGTGCATTGTCCTGTTGGAACAGCAAGTTCCCTTGCCGGTGTAGAAATGGTAGAACGATGGGTTCGATGACGGTTTGGATGTACCGTGCACTATTCAGTGTCCCCTCGACGATCACCAGTGGTGTACGGCCAGTGTAGGAGATCGCTCCCCACACCATGATGCCGGGTGTTGGCCCTGTGTGCCTCGGTCGTATGCAGTCCTGATTGTGGCGCTCACCTGCACGGCGCCAAACACGCATACGACCATCATTGGCACCAAGGCAGAAGCGACTCTCATCGCTGAAGACGACACGTCTCCATTCGTCCCTCCATTCCCGCCTGTCGCGACACCACTGGAGGCGGGCTGCACGATGTTGGGGCGTGAGCGGAAGACGGCCTAACGGTGTGCGGGACCGTAGCCCAGCTTCATGGAGACGGTTGCGAATGGTCCTCGCCGATACCCCAGGAGCAACAGTGTCCCTAATTTGCTGGGAAGTGGCGGTGCGGTCCCCTACGGCACTGCGTAGGATCCTACGGTCTTGGCGTGCATCCGTGCGTCGCTGCGGTCCGGTCCCAGGTCGACGGGCACGTGCACCTTCCGCCGACCACTGGCGACAACATCGATGTACTGTGGAGACCTCACGCCCCACGTGTTGAGCAATTCGGCGGTACGTCCACCCGGCCTCCCGCATGCCCACTATACGCCCTCGCTCAAAGTCCGTCAACTGCACATACGGTTCACGTCCACGCTGTCGCGGCATGCTACCAGTGTTAAAGACTGCGATGGAGCTCCGTATGCCACGGCAAACTGGCTGACACTGACGGCGGCGGTGCACAAATGCTGCGCAGCTAGCGCCATTCGACGGCCAACACCGCGGTTCCTGGTGTGTCCGCTGTGCCGTGCGTGTGATCATTGCTTGTACAGCCCTTTCGCAGTGTCCGGAGCAAGTATGGTGGGTCTGACACACCGGTGTCAATGTGGTCTTTTTTCCATTTCCAGGAGTGTAGTTTCTCTTCATGAATTTTCACCTCCTGAAGCACTCGCAAACGTTCACTCAGGGGACAGCCTTGAAAATATAATTAATCAAGCGACTGTTAGCAGGGAGAAAGGGGCTCAAACGTTACAGGATAATGATTGTAGGAAATTTACAACTACAAGCGGATAACACACCGATTGCAAGAGAGGCTGAGAAGAGAGATAAAGAATGTGTTCCAGACAGTACTCAATACTGGCTGACTTATCCAAAAGAGTCAGCTCGCGCTATTGAAAAACACAGCACTGATGCGTACAAGTAATTAGAAGAACACGCACAAAGGACGAAGGAGTGCTCAGATAGTCGTTTGCCACCAGTGGGGAAGGCATGTAGACTGAGGGAGTCCCAGTTCCCGCCTTTCATCCAGGAAGACCAGATGCAAAGGTCCACTGGGGTGTCACTCTCGAGAGAAAGGCTGATGGCTTCTGCCGAATCGGGAAGAGAGATCGTGTGCTTACTCAGCCTTGCGCGAGGTAATAAACTGATCGTTTTTAAATATTTCAGGAAGGAACGATACGATATGTGGCTACGACTGCGACAGCATTTTGTTTCAGGTCACAGTTCATTACGTGCCCTCTTAGAATAATCTCAGAGGAGGAAGTTCCAGCAGAGGAAACTCTTGCCCTGCGCCGCAAAGGGGCCAGGGATTCTTCGGATGCAACTGCCAGCGCAAATGTAAGCCTCTGAGACGCTTTTTCAAAAAGGAAAATGTGTCGTACAAGTCTAAGTCCCATGGTGCACGTCCTTGCTGCAATACATCAATTTTATGTAATCTATGTTTTCAAATTGCAGCTCATAAAATGCAAGTGTATCCATTTATAGTGACTGCAACAAAGATCTCACGAAATAAGTATCAAACGAAAAAACTACAAAGAACGAAACTCGCCTAGCTTGAAGGGGAATCCAGATGGCGCTATGGTTGGCCCGCTAGATGGCGCTGCCATAGGTGAAACGAATATCAACTGCGTTTATTAAAATAGGAACACCAATTTTTCTTACATATTCGTGTAGTACGTAAAGAAATAGGTATGTTTTAGTTGAAACGCTTTTCTCGCTTTGTGAAAGATGGCGCTGTAATAGTAACAAACGTATAAGTACGTGGTATCACGTAACATTCCGCCAGTGCGAACGGTATTTGCTACGTGATACATTACCCGTGTTAAAATGGACCGTTTACCAATTGCGGAAAAGGTCGATATCGTGTTGATGTATGGCTATTGTGAACAATATGCCCAACGGGCGTGTGCTATTTATGCTGCTCGGTATCCTGGATGACATCATCCAAATGTCCGGACCGTTCGCCGGATAGTTACATTATTTAAGGAAAGAGGAAGTGTTCAGCCACATGTGAAACGTCAACCACGACCTGCAACAAATGATGATGCCCAAGTAGGTGTTTTAGCTGCTGTCGTGGCTAATCCGCACATCAGTAGCAGACAAATTGCGCGAGATTCGCGAATCTCAAAAACATCGGTGTTGAGAATGCTACGTCAACATCGATTGCACTCGTACCATATTTCTATGCACCAGGAATTGCATGACGACGACTTTGAACGTCTTGTACATTTCTGCCACTTGGCACAAGAGAAATAACGGGACGATGACAGATTTTTTGCATCCGTTCTATTTAGCGACGAAGCGTCATTCACCAACAGCGGTAACGTAAACAGGCATAATGTGCACTATTGGGCTACGGAAAATCCACGATGGCTGCGACAAGTAGAACATCATCGACCTTGACGGGTTAATGTATGTTGAGGCATTACGGGAGGAAGGATAATTGCCCCCCCCCCATTTTATCGATGGCAATCTAAATGGTGCAATATATGCTGATTTCCTACGTAATGTTCTACCGATGTTACTACAAGATGTTTTACTGCATGACAGAATAGCGATGTACTTCCAACATGATGAATGTCCGGCACATAACTCGCGTGCGGTTGAAGCGGTATTGAATAGCATATTTCATGACAGGTGGATTGGTCGTCGAAGTACCATACCATGGCCTGCACGTTCACCGGATCTGACGTCCCCGGATTTCTTTCTGTGGGGAAAGTTGAAGGATATTTGGTATCGTGATCCACCGACAACGCCTGACAACATTCCTCAGCGCATTGTCAATGCATGTGCGAACATTACGGAAGGCGAACTATGCGGTGTTGAGAGGAATTTCCTTACACGTATTGCCAAATACATTGAGGTTGACGGACATAATTTTGAGCATTTATTGGATTAATCTGGTATTTACAGGTAATCACGCTGTAACAGCATGCGTTCTCAGATATGATAAGTTCACAAAGGTACATGTATCACGTTGGAACAACCGAAATAAGATGTTCAAACGTACCTACGTTGTGTATTTTAATTTAAAAAACCTACCTGTTACCAACTGTTCGTCTAAAATTGTAAGCCATATGTTTGTGACTATTAGAGTGCCATCTATCACAAAGCGAAAAAAGTGGACCAACTAAAACGTTCATATTTCTTTACATACTACACGAATATGTAATAAAAAATGGGGGCTCCTATTAAAAATAAACGCAGTTGATATCTGTTTGACCTATGGCAGCGCTATCTAGCGGGCCAAACATAGCGCCATCTGGTTTGCCCCTTCAAGCTAGACAAGTAGTTTTTTCGTTTGACGCTTATTTCGTGAGATATTTGGCTCCGTCACGATCAATGGACCACCCTCTATACTTATTGTAATCATGGTTGACACACCTTACCTCTCGGCAGTGAAGGTATAACTACACTAGGATTGGTATCCTATCACTAGTGAATATGTATCGTTTGGTAAAAGTAGAATGATCAATCCATTTTCACTAAAGGTGTCAGTGGCGGTACACCATCACAAGTAATGGTACTGCTTCCCTGGTCACCGGGTGGTTATAATTAAACTTTCCCTATTTAACACGTTCTAACACGGAAACTAATTACCGTACAAGTATCGAACTTGGTAGCATTAACGTCCAGAGTATGGGGTGCATGATTTCCGTGCGCCACAGCGCCACGGTCCAGTTGCAGCTATGGCCACCAGGTGCTGTGATCAGTCATCGTGACTTGTAGTCCCATACGCATGACCAGTCGCAGAGCACCTGTTGACGTGTCATCAGGAGCTTTGACGAAAGGAGGAGGGCGTTAGTGGTGAAGCTCTGTTATCAAAACAACAATGGTTCAAAAAATGGTTCAAATGGCTCTGAGCACTATGGGACTCAACTTCTGAAGTCATCAGTCCCCTAGAACTTAGAACTACTTAAACCTAACTAACCTAAGGACATCACACACATCCATGCCCCAGGCAGGATTCGAACCTGCGACCGTAGCAGTCGCGCGGTTCCTGACTGTAGCGCCTAGAACCGCTCGGCCACACCGGCCGGCAAAACAACAATAATGCCGCAGTTGCACTTCGTGAATATCGCCAGCTGAAAGGATTACGGAAGGGTCCTCTTTCTGCAGCTACTGTGGGGAGCTCGGTGGAGAAGTTTGAATCAACTGGAGAACTGGGCGTCGATCCGTGAAGAGGCCGACGGCCGGTTGCACCACACGCGGTTGGTGAAATCACTGGTGCTACGGCAGACAACGCTGCGAGCAATTCCCGATCGTCAGGCAGGGCTGGTGCTGTGACTCGACAGTTGAACATCCCGTGGTCCACTGTACTGTAGGTGTTTCCAACCATACTCAACTGGTATCCGTACAAGATCCATATCGTACAGCAGCTAGCGCCACAGGACGCACAACGACGTGTTGACTTCGCTCTCCACTTTCTCGCAAGGACTGAAGCTGACGAGAGCTGTCTCTGGACCATCCTGTGGACAGACCAAGCTCATTTGTGTTGTGTGTGTGTTCTGCTCACACACACAACTGCCATGTGTGGGGATTTCCACCTCCAGTCACTGTGCATGAAGTTTGTATGGTGAACGCATCACCGTATGACGTGGCTTCACGGCTACGTTCAACATTGACCCATTCTTTTCTGAACAGTCTGGAGTTCAAAAACCAAAGACGTGCAGCGTGACTGGCCAGCGTTACTGTGCTATGCTTCGCCTGCATTTCATATCCGCCCTACAGGACAGAGATGCATTGAACTCAACGGTTTTCATGGAAGATGGGGCCCCACCACACATCGCTCGTGAAGTTCACCTGCTTCTCCGAAACACGTTTGGAAACGATTGAATTATCAGCCGACCGTTTCGAAATGCTTGGCCGACACGATCACCTGACCTCACTCCCTGTGATTTCTGGTTGTGGGGCTACCTGAAGGGGACAGGGTTTTGCAGGGGACATTCACACATGTACTGATCTGAAGCGCAGCATATCAAGAGAGGTAGCCAGCAACCCACGGACATGCTTCGTTCTGCTGTGCACAATGCAATTCTGCGCTTTCAGACTCTTCGAGACACTGATGGGCGCCATATTGAGCCCCTCCTGTAGCAGTAACGGTACCGATATGTAATGCTGTGATGTACCGTACCAGAACATTAGAAGAGTTTCAGTCGATTCGGCATTATTTGTCTTCCACATGTCCTCAAAATTAATGCTACCAAGTTTGGTGCTCGTACAGTAATTAGTTTCCGAGTTTTTGTTGTTGTTGTGGTCTTCAGTCCAGAGACTGGTTTGATGCAGCTCTCCATGCTACTCTATCCTGTGCAAGCTTCTTCATCTCCCAGTACCTACTGCAGCCTACATCATTCTGAATCTGTTTAGTGTATTCATCTCTTGGTCTCCCTCTACGATTTTTACCCTCCACGCTGCCCTCCAGTACTAAATTGGTGATCGGTTGATGCCTCAGAATATGTCCTACCAACCGATCCCTTCTTCTAGTCAAGTTGTGCCACAATTTCTCTTCTCACCAATTCTATTCAATACCTCCTCATTAGTTACGTGATCTACCCATCTAATCTTCAGCATTCTTCTATAGCACCACCGAGTTATAATGTGTTAAATATCGAAATTTGATCATAGCCACCCAGTACATTGGAACATTGCACGGTACAGAACTGTCAAGCAATTTTGTAACCATTAAAGGTGTGTTTTTGGGTGATCAGTCGACTCGTTTATTAAGTTTTATGCACAATATTTTGACGACCGACTTACTCGTCTTCACCAGCTGCTGCGACCTGTTCATGTACCCCAACCGGCAAGTACTAATAACAACATAGGTCTCTCTGCACCTGGTGCAGGCGACTGCGCCCCTCCACCAGATATTGTGCATAAAACGAAATAAACAACTCGACTGAACAACCAAAAGGACAATCATTAATAATTTGCGACTAGAGGACCTGCGAGATGACAACAGTACAGTGGGCAGGTAGTGTTGCAAAGAGAACGAATCGGTGCGTGACAGCCGTTCGAGCGATCTTCCGTCGCATCCGAGGCATGCTGGAATGGTTTGGGATTCGGACAGTAGTCGTCTTATGTGACTCACATAAGTGATCCCCAGGTGCAAAGGTCGCCGAGCAGCTGGAGTTGCAGGCAGCCAGAATTACCGCAGGCCAGAGGAAAGCACAAGGGAACCTGGTGGACAGTTCAAGACGAACATCGGCCGCTTCCATCACCATCGACAACTCGACAATTTGTGAAGAGCATCGTTTAGATTGGTTAGCAGATAAAAGGCCGTCTTTCTGAGTGTGTTGTTTACATAACAGTAACAACATAGTTTTTCTATAGTTTTATAAATTGTACTTGTTGTATAAGAACAGAAGATGGGAACAGCCCCATGAATCTGACAGGTGTCAGACAAGGATGAATTTAGTATACGCTTGACATTCTTCAGTTATGGGGGCGATCTTGATTAATATGAAAATAAAAATAACAAACTTAAAACAGCCAAGATCGCTATTTCACAGCATTTATTCAGAGTACGGATTTCAGGAAACTAAGTTTTCAGCATCGTATCTGTAAAATATAGCTCAAAGTAATAAGAACAAACAGTTCATGTATTTGCATCTACATCTACATGGATACTCTGCAAATCCCATTTAAGTGCCTGGCAGAGGGTTCACGAACCACCTTCACAATTCTCTATTATTCCAATCTCGTGTAACACGCGGAAAGAATGAACACCTATATCTTTCCGTACCAGCTCTGATTTCCCTTATTTTATCCTGGTGATCGTTCCTCCCTATGTAGGTCGGTGTCAACAAAATATTTTCGCACTCGGAGGAGAAAGTTGGTGATTGGAATTGCGTGAGAAGATTTCGTCGCAACCAAAAACGCCTTTCTTTTAATGATTTCGAGCCGAAATCCTGTATCGTTTCTGTGACATTCTCTCCCATATTTCGCGATAATACAAAACGTGCTGCCCTTCTTTGAACTTTTTCGATGTACTCCGTCAGTCCTACCAGGCAAGGATCCCACACCGCGCAGCAGTATTCTAAAAGAGGACGGACAAGCATAGTGTAGACAGTCTCCTCAGTATGTCAGTTACATTTCATAAGCGTCCTTCCAATAAAACGCAGTCTTTGGTTAGCCTTCCCCACAACATTTTGTGTGTTCCTTCCAATTTAAGTTTTCGTAATTGTAATACCTAGTTATTTATTTGAATTTACGGCTTTTAGATTATTTATCGCGTAACCGAAGTTTAACGAGTTCCTTTTAGCACTCATGTGGATGACCTCACACTTTTCGTTATTTAGGGTCAACTGCCACTTTTCGCAACATTCATATATTGTTTCTAAATCGTTTTTCAGTTTGTTTTGATCCTCTGATTACTTTATTAGTCGATAAACGACAGCATCATCTGCAAACAATATTACTATTTGCACGATATACGAGAGGTAATTCTCAGAGCATCTGCTTCGATAAGTGGCGATGTGATAAGGAATACCACTCAGTACATGATAAGAAGATTGCAGCACTGCACTCATACCAATGGTCATCACTTCGAACACCTTCTCTAAATGGACGTTCATGGCACGTTTTCGACCTTCGTTGACCTTCAAAGACCTTAGTGTTACAATTCACTGGATTCGTCTCGATAGCCGCTATCAGGAAATAAGTACCAAACTATAGCATCCCATTAAAAAAAAAGCAATGTTGAGTTTCATATCTCTGACGCGACCCCACCTAACAACAAAAAACCAACGTCATATTATGGCCACCGTTGTCCTATGCAACTTTTGTCCCACAAACGTTTCAGCTCTTATCATAGTTTCGGAGTTATTCTTGGTGGCAATAGTTAGTGACTCTCCCTGTAGAATGTCCATGAAAGTAATGGATATGGGTGTTCGGAAGATGAAAGAGTGTGGTTGCCAGATCGAATCCTGACAAATGTACCAGTCCTATGATCTGCCAATAAGATGCAAAGAATAAAAAAACCGCCTGCACACGAGGAGTATTGGCTTACTTAATTAGTCAATTAATCTGATAGAGTCAATGAATATTTCCAAGACAGCCACACTTGGGTGGGGAAAGGCGGGCGACTTACCAGATATCCACTGAATGGTTCTGGACAAAGGGGGGCTAGTGTGGCACACGACAGATGCTACCTACTCCTTCTCGATTGTTTTTGTTGTGTCTACTAGAGGTTTTCATAGCAGTGGAAGAGTGAGAACAAAGGGATGTACTGCCTACCAACACCAGCTCCGCATAAATGTCGAGAGGGCAGGGAAGGGGCATGGTAGGGAGGAGGGGTGGTGGGGATGTCTTTGTTTGTGTGCGTTTGAATACGATGGTTCGCACAAACATGAAGCATCCACTTGAGAGAGGGAGAGGGAGGAAGAGAGAGAGAGAGAGAGAGACAGAGAGAGAGTGATAGAAAGAGCATGTATCTCGATAGAAATTTCTCAGATATCTGTATTAAAGGGTTGCCACCACCTGATGCTTTGTTCAGGGATTTGTGTGAGATCCATTCTGTATTCTACATGAGCCAGTTGGCTGTGTGGCAGCCGACAACTGTCAGGGGGGCCTGTGTGTGTGGGATACATAATGCAGGTGGCCTGGAGAAATGGTCAGGGCATGGGCCGAGAATGCCCTGCGGTCGATGTGATGATTTTTAACAGTGTAATTACGTGAAGTTAGCTATGTTGGAAGTACTACTTGCACAATCAGAATAAAAAAAGATGCGGTCGATTTAATTATTTCTTTTCTATGTATTTTACAAGACCTGCATCTTCCTAAACAGCAACCCCTGCAAACTGAATTTTATTAACAAACAATACATCCTTTCCAGAATGATATTTTCACTCTGCAGCGGAGTGTGCGCTGATATGAAACTCCCTGGCAGATTAAAACTGTGTACTGGACCGAGACTCGAACTCGGGACCTTTGCCTTTCGCGTGCAAGTGCTCTACCATCTGAGCTACCCAAGCACGACTCACGCCCCGTCCTCACAGCTTTACTTCTGCCAGCACCTCGTCTCCTACCTTTACAGGAGCTCTCCTGCGAACCTTGCAGATCTAGCATTCCTGAATGAAACGATATTGCAGGAGAGCTACTGTAAAGTTTGGAAGGTAGGAGACGAGGTACTGGCAGAAGTGAAGCTGTGAGGACGGGGAGTGAGTCGTGCTTGGGTAGCTTAGATGGTAGAGCACTTGCCTCCAAAAGGCCAAGGTCCCGAATTCGAGTCTTGGTCCGGCACACAGTTTTAATCTGCCAGGAAGTTTCAGTACATCCTTTGCCTTGTAATTGAATTTCCTGTCATGAGATCCCTCCTCTCCAGCTCAGACCCACCAATTTCCAGATGGGTTGGTGGTGGTGGTGGGGGGGGGGGGATGGGCTATTTCCCAAAGGGGTTCTTTAACTGATCCATTTAATTTATTATTCAGTCAAATTGGTAGAGTGGGATGGGCTATTCAAACACCTCTGGTCTGAAAGTGTGCTCATATTGGTAGGGGAGGGGATGAGGAGGGGAGGGGGAGGTTTGGGGTTTCTCAGAAGGACAGATTACCCAGGGGGTCAGAGATCAATCCCAGGTGGTCATAATCGACTTAGCAGGACAACATTTTAAATGTGAGGGAGTTATAAATCAATCAAGTTGCCCTAGAATGGATGCAACCTGCACTAACAAATTGTGTCAGAACGTATTTTTTCCCTCTACTTTACAATAGCATGTTAATATAACTACAAAATTTATAAAATAATTGAAAAATTATAGTAGCAAATGAGAAATTATACGAAATACACCATTAAATATTAAAATTAAGACGTTCTTGAAAGTTTTGGAATTTTTGGAACTACACTACTGGCCATTAAAATTGCTACACCACGAAGATGACGTGCTACAGATGTGAAATTTAACCGACAGGAAGAAGCTGCTGTGATATACAAATGATTAGCTTTTCAGAGCATTCACACTAGGTTGGCGCCCGTGGCGACACCTACAACGTGCTGACATGAGGAAAGTTTCCAACCGATTTCTCATACACAAACAGCAGTTGACCGGCGTTGCCTGGTGAAACGTAGTTGTGATGCCTCGTGTAAGGACGAGAAATGCGTACCATCACCTTTCCGACTTTGATAAAGGTCGGATTGTAGCCTATAGAGATTGCGGTTTATCGAATCGCGACATTGCTGCTCGCGTTGGTCGAGAACCAATGACTGTTAGCACAATATGGAATCGGTGGGTTTATGAGGGTAATACGGAACGCCGTGCTGGATCTCAACGGCCTAGTATCACTAGCAGTCGAGATGACAGGCATCTTATCCGCATGGATCGTGCAGCCCTGAGTCAACAGATGGGAACGTTTGCAAGACAACAACCATCTGCATGAACAGTTCGACGACGTTTGCAGCAGCATGGACTATCAGCTCGCAGACCATGGCTGCGGTTACCCATGACGCTGCATCAAAGACAGGAGTACCTGCGATGGTGTACTCAATAACGAACGTGCATGCACAAATGGCAAAACGTCATTTTTCCCGATGAATCCAGATTCTGTTTACAACATCCTGATGGTCGGATCCGTTTGGCGACATCACGGTGAACGCACAATGGAAGCGTCATCGCCATACTGGCGTATCACGCGGTGTGATGGTGTGGGGTGCCATTGGTTACACGTCTCGGTCACCTCTTGTTCGCATTGACGGCACTTTGAAGAGTGGACGTTACATTTCAGATGTGTTACGACCTGTGGCTTTACCCTTCATTCGATTCCTGCGAAACCCTACATTTCAGCAGGATAATGCACGACCACATGTTGCAGGAAGTGTATGGGCCTTTCTGGATTCAGAAAATGTTTGACTGCTGCCCTGGCCAGCACGTCCTCCAGATCTCTCACCAATTGAAAACGTCTGGTCAATAGTGGCCGAGCAACTGGCTCGTCACAATACGCCAGTCTCTACTCTTGATGAAGAGTGGTATCGTGTTGAAGCTGCATGGGCAGCTGTACCTGCACACACCATCCAAGCTCTGTTTGACTCAATGCCCAGGCGTATCAAGGCCGTTATTACTGGCAGAGGTGGTTGTTCTGGGTACTGATTTCTCAGGATCTATGCACCCAAATTGCGTGAAAATGTAATCCCATGTCTGTTCAAGTATAATATATTCGTCCAATGAAAACCCGTTTATCATCTGCAATTCTTATTGGTGTAGCAATTTTAATCGCCAGTAGTGTATGACCTTAGCATGATTAATGTTAATAATAGGCAAAAATCAACAACATTATTGATTTCTGGGATGGATGAACTTTCTACATAAATAATGAAGTTTGTACATGTACTTAGCTCTCGATGAGGAAGCCCTAGTTGCACTTACCCAGTTTTCTTGGTTTAAATTCTGCTACAAATTAAATCATCAATTGCTTCAATAATAAATTATTTTATGAACATGGTGATTTGTAGCAGAAGTAATACACTCCTGGAAATTGAAATAAGAACACCGTGAATTCATTGTCCCAGGAAGGGGAAACTTTATTGACACATTCCTGGGGTCAGATACATCACATGATCACACTGACAGAACCACAGGCACATAGACACAGGCAACAGAGCATGCACAATGTCGGCACTAGTACAGTGTATATCCACCTTTCGTAGCAATGCAGGCTGCTATTCTCCCATGGAGACGATCGTAGAGATGCTGGATGTAGTCCTGTGGAACGGCTTGCCATGCCATTTCCACCTGGCGCCTCAGTTGGACCAGCGTTCGTGCTGGACGTGCAGACCGCGTGAGACGACGCTTCATCCAGTCCCAAACATGCTCAATGGGGGACAGATCCGGAGATCTTGCTGGCCAGGGTAGTTGACTTACACCTTCTAGAGCACGTTGGGTAGCACGGGATACATGCGGACTTGCATTGTCCTGTTGGAACAGGAAGTTCCCTTGCCGGTCTAGGAATGGTAGAACGATGGGTTCGATGACGGTTTGGATGTACCGTGCACTATTCAGTGTCCCCTCGACGATCACCAGTGGTGTACGGCCAGTGTAGGAGATCGCTCCCCACACCATGATGCCGGGTGTTGGCCCTGTGTGCCTCGGTCGTATGCAGTCCTGATTGTGGCGCTCACCTGCACGGCGCCAAACACGCATACGACCATCATTGGCACCAAGGCAGAAGCGACTCTCATCGCTGAAGACGACACGTCTCCATTCGTCCCTCCATTCACGCCTGTCGCGACACCACAGGAGGCGGGCTGCACGATGTTGGGGCGTGAGCGGAAGACGGCCTAACGGTGTGCGGGACCGTAGACCAGCTTCATGGAGACGGTTGCGAATGGTCCTCGCCGATACCCCAGGAGCAACAGTGTCCCTAATTTGCTGGGAAGTGGCGGTGCGGTCCCCTACGGCACTGCGTAGGATCCTACGGTCTTGGCGTGCATCCGTGCGTCGCTGCGGTCCGGTCCCAGGTCGACGGGCACGTGCACCTTCCGCCGACCACTGGCGACAACATCGATGTACTGTGGAGACCTCACGCCCCACGTGTTGAGCAATTCGGCGGTACGTCCACCCGGCCTCCCGCATGCCCACTATACGCCTTCGCTCAAAGTCCGTCAACTGCACATACGGTTCACGTCCACGCTGTCACGGCATGCTACCAGTGTTAAAGACTGCGATGGAGCTCCGTATGCCACGGCAAACTGGCTGACACTGACAGTGGCGGTGCACAAATGCTGCGCAGCTAGCGCCATTCGACGGCAACACCAAGGGTCCTGGTGTGTCCGCTGTGCCGTGCGTGTGATCATTGCTTGTACAGCCCTCTCGCAGTGTCCGGAGCAAGTATGGTGGGTCTGACACACCGGGGAAATGTGTTCTTTTTTCCATTTCCAGGAGTGTATTAAGAAGGTTCCTGTTTCGTCACAACCTGCGAACGTGCCACTACTTAATTACGTAACTTTAGTTTTCGTGGTGGTAATTGGAACCTTGTGAGTACCTTCTGTAGCGTAATTACCGCTGTCACGGCTCCCAGCGCACGGAGCTCGGATGTTACAGGGTGACGCATGCAGTGGGTGGGCGGGACGTGTTGAGCGAGCGACGCTGTCGCTGACCCGTGCAACAGGCAACGTGACGGAAGCAAATTCAGCGCCAGCGACAAACTCTGGCAGGGAGACAGCGCAAGATGGCCAGCGGTTGATCAAGCGCCATGGAAAATTCAGCAGCAATTACCGCCCCACTCAGACGCGCGCACACACAGACACACACACACACACACACACACACACACACTCCCGCATGCGTGGCCGCGCATGTGTGTCACGCAGCGGGCGGGCTGCAACGCAAGAGGCGAACACCACGCACGGCCCACCTACTGCACTGATCCTCTGCGTGACAGCGTGTACGACGCGGTATCCAAATTCCCCGTAAATACGTCAGTCAAAGCTATTTCGTCTTATCTAGATGATGTCAGAAAATCCTAAGAAATTTTGGTCTTATGTCAATGCGGTAGATGGATCAAAACAAAATGTCTAGACACTCTGTGACCAAAATGCTACTGAAATAGCGGATGAAAGACTAAGGGTCGAAATACTAAATGTCTTTTGCCAAAGCTGTTTCACAGAGGAAGACTGCACTGTAGTTCCTTCTCTGCATTGTCACACAGATGACAAAATGGTAGGTATCGAAATAGACGACAGAGGGATAGAGAAACAATTAAAATCGCTCATAATACGAAAGACCGCTGGTCCCGATGGGATACCAGTTAGATTTTACACAGAGTACGCGAAGGAACTTGCCCCTCTTCTTGCAGCGGTGTACCGTAGATCTCTAGAAGAGCGTAGCGTTCCAAGGGATTGGAAAAGGGCACAGCTCATCCCCGTTTTCAAGAAGGGACGTCGAACAGATGTGCAGAACTATAGACCTATATCTCTAACGTCGATGAGTTGTAGAATTTTGGAACACGTATTATGTTTGAGTATAATGACTTTTCTGGAGACTAGAAATCTACTCTGTAGGAATCAGCATGGGTTTCGAAAAAGACGGTCGTGTGAAACCCAGCTCGCGCTATTCGTCCACGAGACTCAAGAGAGCCGGGTTCACAGGTAGATGCCATGTTTCTTGACTTCCGCAAGGCGTTCGATAGAGTTCCCCACAGTCGTTTAATGAACAAAGTAAGTGTGGTGTCACCGCTAGACACCACACTTGCTAGGTGGTAACTTAAATCGGCCGCGGTCCTGTAGTACATGTCGGACCCGCGTGTCGCCACTGTGTAATCGCAAACCTAGCGCCACCACATGGCAGGTCACAAGACACGGACTTGACCTCGCCCCAGTTGTACGGACGACATAGCTTGCGACCAGACGTACCTAGTCTTCCTCTCAATTGCCGAGAGACAGATTAAATAGCCTTCAGCTAGTCCATCGCTACTACCTAGCAAGGCGCCATTTGTATCAGTGCTAATAGCTTACTAATCTTCAAGAGATATATTTCAAGAACTAAATAAAAGTTAAGTATTAAATAATCTCCGTACTTTTCTTTAGTGCATTGATAAGTTTCATGTTCCAGACTTCACGCCCGTCTGCGTTAGTTTCGCGTGCTTCTAGCCACTCATTGTGTCGAGACTTTAGGGACTCGACACAACATATTTTGGCGACGAGAATGGGATGCCGCGCCCACGTTGCAGTTCTTGTATTCTATTTGCTCTAATTTGCTTGTGTCATGGCTTCGCCGCATTCTCCAGATGTACTGTCCGAATTTTTTCGCTTGCAGAATCAGCAGACGCAGGCGTTATTGGAAGCCCTTGGACAGCTCGTCCAGGGTCAACGTGCGCTGCAAACCGATGCGGCGGCAGCCGCTTCATCGCTACCGCAGCCACACAACGCTGTCGCACCGCCATTTAGGCCCTTTGAGGCCCAGAACGAAAGCTGGACTGAGTGGGCCGATCAGTTCCGGTTCCACCTAGCAGCCTATGGAATTCAAGGTAACGAGCGGCAGCCGTTTTTGCTTTCTTGTGTCGGTGTGTCTACCTACCGTGTGATAGTGAAATTGTTTCCCCGACGCGACGTAGCAACTCTGTCCTACGAAGAAATTTTGTCTGCTTTAGATGCCTATTTCACAGAAACAGTAAATGTAGTTGCAAAACGGTATACGTTTTTTCGTACAAAACGTACGGCCGGTCAGACTAATAGGGAGTGGGTAGCAACTTTGCAAGGCCTTACTAGAGACTGCGCGTTTGCCTGTGAATGTGGCCTCCCATATTCAGATACTATGGTGCGTGATGCAATTGCACAGAACGTTTCTGATGTTCGCATAAGGGAACAGATTTTGAAACTAGTTAATCCCTCCCTGCAACAAGTGATAGACATATTGGACAGGCAAGACACACTTGACTTTGCTCAGGCATCATTTGAAACTTCGCCAGCAGTGTGTCACATTAATCGGCCCGCCCGGCCCGCTGCACGGGACGCTAAGCGGCCCTCGCGCCCGACTTCGCTGCGGCCGCCTAGCTTGCAACCACGTGCGCCGCGTAAGCCAGCAAATGCAGTGAAATCATGCCCGCGGTGTGCTACTAGACATTCGCGTGACAATTGCCCGTCACGCCAAGCTATTTGCTTTTACTGCCAAAAGAAAGGCCATGTACAAAGTGTTTGCCAGAAAAAGTTAAGATCAGACAATCACACAAATTCCAGGCCCTTTGCTTCGCGCCGGAATCGAACCCAGGACAATCAGGCTCGTGGACCTTCGCCCATGGACATTCATGTAGTTCATGCCCACCCGTCCAGTGACACTTTAGCTAACAGTGACTGTGTTCGTCCCACCCAAAGTGTGCGTCGACGTCGCCGGAAATCCCGTAACGTCGCAAGTGCTTCTGTACCTGTCTCAGTTCACATTGCACGAGACAGTCCCTCTTGTCGTCAGCAGGACAATAAACTTTTTGTGGACTTAGACTTTGCAGGAAAAGTGATACCATTCCAGCTCGATACCGGAGCTGCAGTTCCTTGCTCAATCACGACACGTACAAACAACTGGGCGCCCCGCCATTGCGTGCCGCAAATGTTACGTTAACTAGTTACTCAGGACAGCATATACCTGTGTTAGGACAGTGCAGCCTTCTTGCCACATACAAGGGACAGACAAAACTTGTATCATTTTACGTTCTTCGTTCTTCTACTGCAGTGAACTTGTTTGGTTTAGATTTGTTTCAATTGTTTAATTTGTCTATAGTAAATCAGGTCCTATCAGTGAATCAGACTGTGCCTTCCGCCAGCGTTTCTAGTCTTTGTGAAGAATTTGCAGACATTTTTGCACCGGGCCTTGGTTGCGCTAAGAACTATGAAGCGCATTTGGAACTGAAAGACAACGCGCAACCGAAATTTTTCAGAGCGCGCAATGTTCCCCACGCATTGCGTGATGAGGTCGCAAGAACATTGCACGATTTAGAATCTCAAGGTGTAATTGAACGTGTGCAGGCTTCTCTCTGGGCCTCACCCTTAGTAATTTTGCCAAAACCTTCCGGAAAACTGAGACTTTGCGTGGACTTCAAGGCAACTGTGAATCCACAACTTGTGATTGCTACTTTTCCTTTGCCCCGCCCGGAAGATCTTTTTGACAAACTATGCCCGGGAAAATATTTTTCAAAATTGGACCTAGCAGATGCGTACTTGCAAATACCTGTGGACGAAGAATCCCAGCGCGTCTTAGTGGTTAACACGCATCTTGGCTTGTATCGCTTCAAAAGACTGCCATTCGGGTGTGCATCCGCCCCTGCTTTGTTTCAGCAATATTTACAAACTATTTGTGCGTCGGTCCCTACTGCTGCGAACTATCTGGACGATATTGTGATCTCAGGAAAGACAGAAGCCGAACATTTGCAGAATCTCCGAACATTATTTCAGGTCTTGCGTCAGAATGGTCTTCGCTTGAGGAAGGACAAATGTGTGTTTTTTGCTCGTGACTTACCGTACCTGGGGCATGTCATAAATGCCCAAGGTATACATCCGAGTCCAGAGCACCTTCGTGCCATTCAGGACTTGCCGTCTCCGCAGAACTTAAAACAGCTACAGAGTGTGCTGGGTAAGGTAAATTATTATCATAGGTTTGTGCGCAATGCTTCTTCCATTTCAGCTCCGCTTCATCGCTTACGCCGTAAAGGTGTTCCGTTCGTCTGGACGACGGAATGCGAACGCGCCTTTCGCCAGTTGAAATCGGCGTTACTTTCAAATACTTGCCTTACGCCATTCGATCCCCGAAAACCCCTTTTGTTGATGGTAGATGCCTCGGATTTCGGGATCGGTGCTGTGCTTGCGCACAAGGATGGTTCGCATGATCGCCCTATTGCCTTTGCGTCCAAATTGCTCTCATCTGCGCAAAGAAATTATTCACAAATAGAGAAGGAAGCTTTGGCTCTTGTGTTTGGTGTAACAAAGTTTCACGATTTCTTGTATGGTCGTCACTTTACCATCATCACGGACCACAAGCCTTTGACATCGCTTTTTCATCCGAACAAGCCTGTACCTCCACGTACAGCGCAGAAATTCATTCGCTGGTCTCTTTTTCTCTCGCAGTACCGCTACGATATCTTGTATCGGTCCACTGCTAAGCACGGCAACGCTGATGCGTTGTCCCGTTTGCCTGTTGCTGAGGATAAAGCATTCGATTCTTCCGAACTTGCTTGCATGTTCATTGATTCGGAAACCGATGACGTGGTCGCATCGTTTCCGATTGATTTTCGTCGTGTGGCTACAGCCACAGCTGCTGACCCTGTCCTTGCTTCCGTTTTGCGTTTTGTTGCTAAGCAATGGCCCTTGTCAAAGTCACGGATCGAGGATCCTTTGGTTCGCCGTTTTTTTGCTCACAAGGAGAGACTTTTTGTCCGACGTGGTGTTTTGTTGTTGCGTTCCGATAATGATCAATCCCGAGTCGTGGTCCCACGTTCGTTGCAGTCCTCTGTCTTAAAGCTTCTTCACCAAGGACATTGGGGTATAGTGCGTACGAAACAACTTGCTCGTCAGCACTGTACTTGGTTCGGAATCGATGCTGCGATTACGAATATGTGCTCCTCTTGCGTGGCGTGTGCCGAACAACAATCCGCACCGCCGCGGAAATTCTTTGCATGGCCGAAAGCCACTTCCCCTTGGCAACGCTTGCACATCGATTTTGCTGGTCCATTCTGGAATGCTCGATGGTTGGTTGTGGTCGATGCTTTCAGTAATTTTCCTTTTGTTGTCCGGATGTCTTCCACGACGTCTTCTGCCACAATCCAAGCCTTGTCTGCTATCTTTTGCATTGAAGGTCTTCCGCAGACTATTGTTTCCGACAATGGCCCACAATTCATGTCCGCAGAATTTCAGTCGTTCTGCAAGGCCAATGGTATTCAACATCTGACATCCGCGCCGTTTTCGCCTCAGTCAAACGGTGCCGCTGAACGATTGGTCCGAACTTTCAAGTCGCAGATGTTGAAGTTGAAAGAGTCGCATTCTCGGGAGGACGCTTTGTTGCTCTTTTTGTCCTCATATCGCTCTCAGCCTCGCGATGGTCGATCGCCGGCTGAATTGCTCCATGGTCGTCCTCATCGAACTCTGATGTCTTTGCTGCATCCGCCGCATCAGGTTCCTGTGCAGCGGCAGACTCCTGCTTTTGCTCCTGGCGACGTTGTCTATTATCGCAACTATCGCGGTTCACGGCGTTGGCTCGCAGGGCGCATTCTTCGCTGCCTCGGCCGCGCGATGTATTTGGTTTTGGGGGCCTCTGGTGAGGTGCGTCGGCATCTCAATCAGCTGCGCCTCTGTCGTCGCCTGGGTTCTGCCGCTCCCCGTCTGCTTTCAGCGACGGAGCCGTCGGGTCAGCGCCTTGGGGACCCATCTACTGGCTCGCCTCATCCCCAGGTGTTACCGACGATGCCTTCCATTTTGCCGCATGGCATCGCGCCGCCGCAGCCGCCGCCGGCGCCGCCCGCAGCGGACGCTTCGCTGCAACCGCATGGCGCCTCCCTGGGTCACGCGCCGCCGCTTGCTTCCCGTGACCAGCCGTCCTCCGCCATGGACCTCTTGCCCGCTCCGGCCCGGATGTCGTCTTCGCCCGTCGGGTGCTCCGACCACATGGAGGTCGACCCTGCGGACCCTCTATCATTACGTGCGCATACACCTCATGTTGACGTGCACCCTGGACTAGGTTTGCAGGCGTTTCCTAGCTCCCCTCGGACCGAATGGCCGGGTGCGGGTGGCACAGCCTCGCCTGTTGTTAGGCTCCCCACGTCATCGCATACGTCAACATGGGGTCCTCCCCACGGCGGGCGGAAGCCTTATCTCACGACCGTTCGCCGATTTGCGGGGGAGGAATGTGGTGTCACCGCTAGACACCACACTTGCTAGGTGGTAACTTAAATCGGCCGCGGTCCTGTAGTACATGTCGGACCCGCGTGTCGCCACTGTGTAATCGCAAACCTAGCGCCACCACATGGCAGGTCACAAGACACGGACTTGACCTCGCCCCAGTTGTACGGACGACATAGCTTGCGACCAGACGTACCTAGTCTTCCTCTCAATTGCCGAGAGACAGATTAAATAGCCTTCAGCTAGTCCATCGCTACTACCTAGCAAGGCGCCATTTGTATCAGTGCTAATAGCTTACTAATCTTCAAGAGATGTATTTCAAGAACTAAATAAAAGTTAAGTATTAAATAATCTCCGTACTTTTCTTTAGTGCATTGATAAGTTTCATGTTCCAGACTTCACGCCCGTCTGCGTTAGTTTCGCGTGCTTCTAGCCACTCATTGTGTCGAGACTTTAGGGACTCGACACAACAGTAAGAGCATATGGACTATCAGACCAATTGTGTGAAGAGTTCCTAGATAACAGAACGCAGCATGTCATTCTCAATCGAGAGAACTCTTCCGAAGTAAGAATGATTTCGGGTGTGCCGCAGGGGAGTGTAGTAGGACCGTTGCTATTCACAATATACAAAAATGACCTTATGGATGACATCGGAATTTCACTGAGGCTTTTTGCGGATGATGCTGTGGAATATCGAGAGGTTGTAACAATGGAAAATTGTACTGACATGCAGTTGGATCTGCAGCGAATTGACGCATGGTGCAGGGTATGGCAATTGAATCTCAATGTGGACAAGTGTAATGTGCTGCGAATACATAGAAAGAAAGATCCTTCATCATTTAGCTACAATATAGCAACTGGAAGCAGTTAATTCCATAAATTTTCTGGGAGTACGCATTAGGAGTGATTTAAAATAGAATGATCATATAAAGTTGATCGTCGGTAAAGCAGATGCCAGACTGAGATTCATTGGAAGAATCCTAAGGAAATGCAATCCGAAAACAAAGGAAGTAGGTTACAGTACGCTTGTTCGCCCACTGCTTAAGACTGCTCAGCGGTGTGGGATCCGTACCAGATAGGGTTGATAGAAGAGACAGAGAAGATCCAACGGAGAGCAGCGCGCTTCGTTACAGGATCATTTAGTAAAAGCGTTACGGAGATGATAGATAAACTCCAGCGGAAGACTCTGCAGGAGAGACGCTCACTAGCTCGGTACGGGCTTTTGTTGAAGTTTAGAGAACATACCTTCACCGAGGAGTAAAGCAGTATATTGCTCCCTCCTACGTATATCTCGCGAAGAGACCATGAGGATAAAATCAGACAGATTAGAGCCCACACAGAGGCATACCGACAATCCTTCTTTCCACGAATAATACGAGACTGGAATAGAAGGGAGAACCGATAGAGGTACTCAAGGTACCCTCCGCCACACACCGTCAGATGGCTGGCGGAGTATGGATGTAGATGTAGATATTCTACTCCGTCGCCTTCAAAATATCCCCTTGTAGATATTTCTGCAGCTTCTGGAGCGCATCCTGTTAATCTTGTTTTTGTTCAGGTGTTTAGTACGTTCTGTGGCCTCGCTTGAAACTCTCGCCGTGTCTAATCCTCGCATGTTCAACTTGACACATGTGCGATTCTACTAACAAGGGGAACTCCCCATCGCACCCCCGTCAGATTTAGTTTTAAGAGGGCCCAGTGAACAGCCCCTCAAAAACTGAACGCAGGTCAGGAATGAAAACAGGAAGAAGGTGAAAAAAAGAAAGCAAAATAGAAACAGCGATCGGTCCAAGGACAAGAAGTACAAAATACAGCAGCCAGGTGGAGCAACGGCGTCGTGGGGACCTGGACAGGCTGTTGTACTGCTCAGCGGGCGAGCAGAGTTCAAACGTCTCCCTTGCCAAGTTCTTTTCCCGCTATGCACTGTACTCAGATTTGTGTCCCTATCGTGTGTCGTGGTGTAAAGTCCGTTTTCAACAGCGAGGTGTAAGGTACGTACCTACACTGACAGTTAATTACGCACAATTACTCTATTAGCAGCCGAAAGAAAGTGGCAAACCTTTCATGACAAGGCGACAAGTCAACGGAATGCTCCACTGGAAAAAACGTCTGTTGTGTCATACACCGCTTTAGTACGTGTGTTGGTGATAGGAACACGTGAGGAAATACTGACCCTACAACTTATCTCAGAAGACAGATTAAGTAAAGGCAAACCTACGTTTCTAGCATTTGTAGATTTTCACATAGCTTTTGACAACGTTGACGGGAATACTGTCTTTCAAATTCTGAAGGTGGCAGAGGTCAAATACAGGAAGCGAAAGGCTATTTAGAATTTGTACAGGAAGCCGAAGAGTCGACGGGCATGAAAGGGAAGCAATGCTTGCTAAGGGAGTGAGACAGAGCGGTAACTTATCCCCGGTGTTATTCAATCTACATATTGAGCAAGCAGTAAAGGAAAGTGAAGAAAAATTTGGTTTAGGAATTAAAATCCATTAAGAAGAAATAAAAACTTTGACGTTTGCCAGTGACATTGTCATTCTGTTACAGACAACAAAGGACTTGGAAGAGCAGTTGAATGGAATGGACAGTGTCTTGGAAGGAGGATTTGAGATGAACATCAACAAAAGCAAAACGAGGATAATGGAATGAGGCGAATTATATCAGGTGACGATGAGGGAATTAGATTAGGAAATGAGACACTTAGAGTAGTAAATGATTTCTGCTATTGGGGCAGCGAAATAACTAATGATGGTCGAAGTAGAGAGGATATAAAATGTACACTGCCAACGGCAAGGAAAGTGTTTCTGAAGAAGAGAACTTGTTAACATCGAGTATAGATTTAAGTGTCAGGAACTCTTTTCTTAAACTATTTGTAAGAAGTGTAGCCATGTATGAAAGTGAAACATGGACGATAAATAGTTTAGACAACAAGCGAACAGAAGCTCTCGAAATGTGGTGCTACAGAAGAATGCTGAAGATTAGATGCGTAGATCACATAATTAATGAGGAGGTATTGAATACGATTGGGGAGAAGTTTGTGGCACAACTTGACTAGAAGAAGGGATCGGTTGGTAGGACACGTTCTGAGGCATCAAGGGATCACCAATTTAGTATTGAAGGGCAGCGTGGAGGGTAAAAATCGTAGAGGGAGACCTAGTGATAAATACAGTAAGCAGATTCAGAAGTATGTAGATTGCAAAAATTTGAAAATTTGTCATAAGGGACCAAACTGCTGAGGTCATTGGTCCCTAAGCATACACACTACTTAATCTAACTTGAATTAACTTCATGCCCGAGGGAGGATTCGAACCTCCAACGGGGAGAGCCGCGCAAACCGTGACAAGACGCCAAAGACCACGCGGCTATCCCGCGCGGCCGTAAATTGCAGTAGGTACTTGGAGATGAAGAAGCTTGCACAGGATAGAGTAGCATAGAGATCTGCATCAAACCAGTCTCTGGACTGAATACCATAACAACAACAACAACAAGAACATGATAGAAATCCCTTTAATGACGCACCTAACTTGTACACCTTCAGTTCAGTTGAATAGGAGTGAACATCTGTAGGAATAGCAATCCCAAAAACCGGAAAGAAAAACAAAGGTGAAGGTAACTACGAAGAAACTGTGGGTAAAAGAAGAAATTCAGTTGATCAACCGAAGAAGTATGTACAAAAATGTTCAATGAACAACAGGAATACAGAAATACGACTCACTTAGAAATGAGATAAATGGGAACTCCAGGGAAGCTAAGGCAAAATGCCTACATGATAAATTTGAAGAAATTGAAAAATAAATGATCGTCGGAAGGACTGACTAAGCATATAGAAAATTCGAACTAAACTTCCGTGAAATTAAAAGGAACAGTGGTAACATTAAGACAGCAATGTAAATTCCATTTTAAATGCAGAGGCGAGAGCGGATGGATGGGAAGAGTACAGTGAGGTCCTCTATGAGGGAGAGGACTGATCTGATGTCATGACACAGGGAGAAACTGGTGTGCACAGGAAAGAGATAGATGATTCATTATTAGAATGAGAATTTCAAAAAAGTTTTGAAGATTTAAGATCAAAGGAAAAGGGGGTAGACAACATTCAATCAGAATTTCTAAAATCACAGGGGGAAGTGGCAACGAAATGACTCTTCACGTTGGCGTGGCACTGCATCATCAGACTTTCAAAAAATCATTGTCCTCACAATTCCGAAGATAGCAAGAGCCGACATTTCCGAGAATTACTGCACGATCACCTTAACAGCTCATGCATCCAATTAGTTGACAAAGTAATATGTACAGGTTAATGGAAACGAAATGCGTCGAATTAGTTGGCAAAGTAATAAGTACAGAAGATGGGAAAGAAAACTTGGTTCAAATGGCTCTGAGCACTACGGGCGTAACATCTGAGGTCATCAGTCCCCTAGAACTTAGAACTACTTAAACCTAACTGACCTAAGGACATCACACACATCCATACCCGAGGCAGGATTCGAACCTGCGACCGTCGCGGTCGCGCGGCTCCAGACTGTAGCGCCTAGAACCGCTCGGCCACTCCGGCCGGCTGCACGTATACAAATGGCGGTAGCGTCGCGCACGCAAGGTATATAAGAGCAGTGCTTTGCGTAACTGTCATTTATACTCAGGTGATTTATGTGAAAATGTTTGCGACATCGTTATGTCGCCACGACGGGAATTAGCAGACTTTGAATGCGGAATCGCAGTTGCAGGTAGACGAAAGTGAGATTCAGTTTCGGAAACCGTTACGGAATTCAGTATTCCGAGATGCACAGTGTTAAGAGTGAGCCGAGAATACGAAATTTCAGGCATCACCTCTCACCACGGACAAGGCAGTGGACCGCGACGTTCACTTATCGACCGACAACAGCGGCGATTGCACAGTGTTTTCATTGTTAACAGACAAGCAACACTGCGTCAAATAACCGCAGAAATCAACGTGGTATGTCCGAAGGACGTAAATAGTAGGACAGCGTGACGAAATTTCGCGGTAATGTGCGTCAGTGCCTTTGCTAACAGCACGGAACCGCCAGCAGCGCCTGTCCTGGGCTCTTGACTGTATCGATAGGAGCCTAGACGAGTGGAAAACCGTGACCTGGTTACATGAGTCCAGATTTCAGTTGGTAGGAGCTGATGGTAAGGGTCGAGTGTGGCGCAGACCCCAGAAGTCCATTTGCCCAAGCTGTGAACAAGGCGCTGTGGAAGCTGCTGGTGGCTCCATAATGGCGTGGGCTGTGTTTACATGTAATGAATCTGGTCCTCTGGTCAAATTGTTTGGTTATTGTGTGGAAATGGTTATGTTCGGTTACTAGGAGACCTTTTGCAGCCATTCATGGACTTCAAAAATAACGACGGAATTTTTATTGATGGCAATGGGCCATATCGCCGGACCAAAATTGTTCTGGAGAGGTCGAAGACCATTCTGGACAATTCGAGTCAATGGCTGACCACCCATATAGTCCCAGCCGAATCCCCTCGAACATGTATGGAGCATAATCCAGAGGTCGGCTTGTGCACACACTCCGACACCGGCAACACTTTCGCAATTATGGACGGCTATACAGGCAGCATGGCTCAACACTTTTGCAGGCGGCTTCCGACGACTTATTGAGTCTATGTGACGTCGAGATCCTGCACTATGCCGGGCGATGTTAGGACATATCCAGTGACTACTGTCACATCAGCATAGTGGGCGGCCAGCTTGGTACCCTGTTCCCTGACTTCCGGAAGCCCTTCAATAAGACCAAAGAAAAAAGTAAGGACTTACGGAATGTTGGACCAGCTGTGTGACTTAACTGAAGAGTTTCTAGCAAGCAGGTCGAAATGCGATATTTTCAACGCTGAGAAAACCTCAAGCGTAAAAGCAACTTGGGCTGTAACCCAAGGGAGTGCTATTGGACTACTGTTATTTGTGATACGTGAAGATGGCGTTGTGTGTAACTTCATAGGTTCCGTGGGGCTCTTCGTCCATGATGATGTTGTATAGAGTAGTCGCAAAGTTAGATAATTGTAGCGAAATGCAATTGATTGGGTATTTAAATGCAAAAGTTTTCTTTCCGGTTGCGTGTGTAGCACCTAAGACAGTATTTTAGTCAGAAATCAGTGGCTGCTCGAAATCGCACATCTGCTATCATCTCGGAAACGGATCATTAGCAGACCAATTTTTAACTGAAAGGGTTTTGTTAACGAAAAACTAATGGCCAGGACTTAAGCACTGATGGTTCCGTACCAAATAAGTTATGTTTTTAGGCAGTTAATCCATCATGCAATTCGGAGATATCGACGCACAGTTATGTTTTTAGGCAGTTAATCCATCATGCAATTCGGAGATATCGATGAGTCTTGCCTGTTATCGATATTGATAGTGCCAA
Source organism: Schistocerca nitens (assembly GCF_023898315.1). Classification (NCBI taxonomy): domain Eukaryota; kingdom Metazoa; phylum Arthropoda; class Insecta; order Orthoptera; family Acrididae; genus Schistocerca; species Schistocerca nitens. The sequence continues at coordinate 18,644,997 of NC_064623.1, read as the reverse complement.
CAGGTCGGTCCCAGGATTTCCAACATTTCCGAGAGTGTTTAATTTCAAGTCTGAAGTCCGATAGCAAAGCAAAAACGAACTATCTTTTTTTCGTGTCATGCAAATAGAAATTAACCATGTCTGAATTTATTTCCTTTGGTTGCAGTGTGAAATTTTGCTTCTTGGTAAATTCGATGATTCTAGGCCGGCGGGAAGAACCCTATAGGTTCTGATGAGTGAGTTTACCAGCATCGAAATATACGACAGCAACGTCCATATCTTTTGATTGTACTGTCTTAGAAGCCTGCGTTTACGATGCCGCCAGAGGACCATAGACTTCAGTATGTGCCATAAATTTCAGTTTGATACGTCTACCCGTTCCTGAGAAAAAGAGGTCTTAACACACTAACAGTCAGTCAGTCTGATACCAAATGAAAAAGAAATTTTTTTTTTCAAGTGATATAATTACAAATTAACAATTTGCGGATTTTTTTATTCTGGTTGTGCTGCGAAACCATGCTTCTTGGCAAATTACAAGATTATAGGTCGACGTAAGTATGGTGGATGTTTTGATGTGCCAGTTTCCAAGTATCAACATATGTGACATAAATGGCCGTATTCTTTGTCTGCATTGAACTAGAAGCTAACGTTTGTTATGCGGCCAAGGGAATATACATGTTTGCGTGTGAGACAAATTTCAGCTTGATACATCTAACCGCACCTGGAAAAAAAAAAAAAGATTTTGACACTTGGACTCCCAGGCAGTCAGTCTTACAATAAAGGACAATTTTTTTTGTTTGATATTATTAGCAATTTTGACTGTAGGGTGAGACTTTGCTTCGTGACAACTATCGCGATTCTAGATCAACGGGAAGTGCCCAGTAGGTTTTGATGAGTGAATTTGGGAGTATTAAAATATATGTTATAAATGCTCGTGTCTTTTGATTGAATTGATTTAGAAGCTTCACTTTCTTGCTCAGCCAAGGGATCGTAGACCTAAGATGTGACAAAAATTTGTACTTGATAGGTCTAGCCGTTCTTGAGAAAAAAATATTTTGAATAGTCTGACTGACAGATATTCAGACAGACAGACACACGGAAAAAAAGTGATCGTATAAAGGTTCCGCTTATACCGTTTGGGGTACGGAGCAGTAAATAATAATAATAGTAATAATAGTTCAAATGGTTCAAATGGCTCTAAGCAGTATGGGACTTAACATCTGAGGCCATCAGTCCCCTAGACTTCGAACTACGTAAACCTAACTAACCTGAAGACATCACACATATCCATGCCCGAGGCAGGATTGGAACCTGCGACCGTAGCAGCGGCTTGGTTGCGGAGTGAAGCGCCGGCAATAATAATAGTAATAATAACAATAATAATTACCATTTTGTTGGACGTTAAAAATTAAAAAAGCCAGTTACATCACAGCTCACCCAGAATAATCATTCCCATTGTATGAAAAAGATCGATTTTCCATGCATCATTTGTACGATGTATTTTAATAATTCAAAACGAGTCGTTCTAATGGGAACCGGTAGTTTCTATCTTCCACCTTCTATACAGGTGAGCCACCTAGCGTTACCACCGTAAACACTTGCTGAACCACAAGAAACACTGAATAACCAATTCCACAGACGGAAAGCGAGGAGAGGGGCTGGTGGATCTGGTTAATACAAACCATTGAGAAATGCATGTAAGTATTTTTTCTTTTTTTTTAATGGAAACCTTTTATTACTTTTAGCACAACTGAAAATAGAAACAAATACTTAATCAATTCCGTTTGTTACTTTGTAAAATGTTAAGTATATCCGGAGTAATTTGTAACGCAAAGTTGACGCTTGAAACCTCAGATGTTCCGTCGCGTGTTGTAACAAGCAAGATCTGTAGGGGTATGTTTACGAAACCTACGATGTTTACGGGTTTGGCTGTCTCAGTGTCTGCATGTAGGACTTACTGAATTAGTCCTTGTACTCAGAATAACATTAGTACACTGTGCTACCGGACGTCTGTGGTAGTGTACTGTACACAAGTCAGAACAGAAGTACGCACAGTAGGAACGTGAGAAAGTCGCGAGAACGACAGTGCTTACAGTATTATAAGTACTGTGAAATTGGTTTATTCTGACTCTGAAAAGGCAGAGGTGACACTCACCTATGCCGAGTGTAGACAAAATGCGGGTGCAGCCTGCAGGGTGTGTGCGGAAAGATACCCGGCCAGACACAGGTCGTCCAACGCGCCGCAGATTTGAAAAGATCTACAAACAATTGTATGCAACAGGTACGGTCGTAACACACAAACGGATCCGTAACAGACCCATCACAGGAGGAGGTGCAGTTGGTGTGTTGGCTGCTGTTGTGGTGAACCCACACATGAGTTCATGTGACATCGCTAGAGGCAGTGCAATGAGTCAAAGTAGTGTAATGCGCATATTTCATCGTCACAAATTTCACCTGTATCACGTGTCGCTGCAACAGCAATTATATTGAAATGACTTAAATAATCGAGTGAATTTCTATCCATGGGAATTAAGATAGAATGTGTTGCAGTTCTACCTATTTGCCGATGAAGCAGATTTCAGAAACCACGGTGAATTGAATTTACGAAACATGCATTACTGGTCCGTGGACAATCCTCGCTGGCTACGAAAGGTAGAGCGACAGCGACCGTTGAATGTAAATGTATGGTGCGGAGTAATTGAAGGCACCCAAACAGCTGCAAAATACATCGAGTTTCTACAGAATGATCTGCCAACATTGCTACAAAACGTCCCGCTAGACGTGGTATCGACGTGATGTGCAATGAACACTAGGCTCACCCTAGACAGAACGTTCCACCGGCGTTTCATAGCACGTGGCGGACGCATAAATTGCCCAGTCCGTTCTCCTGATTTTACATCTTTAGACTTCTTTCTGTGGGGTACATTAAAGGAGAACTTGAGACGTGATGTGCCTACAGCCTCAGAGGATATGAAACATCGTATTGAGGTAGCCTGTGACAACATCACACTAGATGTACTGTGTCGTGTAAGACATTCATTACGAGGTAGATTGCAAATGTGTGCAGCAGATGATGGGCACCACATTCATCATTTATTGACCTGAAATGTCAGGAAACACTCTTTTAGATTCTGTAATTGAAAACAAAAAAAGCAATTTGTAAGTTTAACTACACTCTCATGTTAATGTACATTTTCTTCTAACCAATGAGTGCTGTACAGTGTTCTTCAGAGAAAAAGACTAATAAAAATTTTATCATGTGGACGTAACGTGCTGTTCAAGTCTCTTCTGTACCTAAGTTACATCACTGTCTTTTTGTATCCGTAATTAATTCGGTTCTCTCCGATACGCACGATTGAACTGTTTAGGAATTATTCAAGCGTCAACTTTACGTTACAAATTACTCTGGATGTAATTAAGATTTTACAATTCAAATGACGGCACTGATTAAGTATTTTTTTCTATTTTGAGTTGTGCTAAAAATAATAACAAGTTTCCGTTAAAACAACATAAGAATGTGTTGAAAATCAAACTTCCGTGCATTTCTCAGTGGTTTGTATTAACCAGTTACACCAGCCCCTCTCCTCACTTTCGGTCTGCGAAATTGGTTATTCAGAATTTGCTGTGGTTTGGAAGGTGTTTACAGTGATAATGTTAGGTGACTCACCCTGTATATTACACAAATAGAAATTTTTCTGCGGGATGAAAGTTACCAAGTAGAAACTTTTTTTGCTTGTTTTCAAATTTACCTGTGGTGTTCGTCAGTCATTTTATATTATTTGTTTAAGTGGTCAGACATTCCGATCACAACTTTGTGCACGCAATTTCCTCCTGAAGACAACGTTAATGTGAACTATGCGATGGTATAAGTGGAGGCCCGTAAGTACAGATTCTGGGTGTTCGCATATTTTGAGATTCAGATAAATATGAGACTTTAAAATTAATAGCATCTGCTGTATGACAGTTATAAGCATAGTCGTACAACTACAGCCACTGCCAATGATAATATTAATAACAATAATAATAATAATAAAATAACAGAATAATAAAATAACAGAGCCATTATAACAGATAAAACACCACCACATAACAAACCTGACACCATACTCACCAATAAAAAGAAGAAATTAACACAACTAATCGAAATATCCATACCCAATGCAACAAATATACAAAAGGAACAGGAGAAAAAATTGAAAAATACATCCAACTGGCTGAGGAAGTCCAGGACTTGTGGCATCAGGATAAAGTTGACATTATACTAATTATACTATCAACCACAGGAGTCATACCACACAATATCCACCAGTACATCAATGCAATACAGCTACATCCAAACTTATACATACAACTACAGAAATCCATAATTATTGATACATGTTCAATTACCCGAAAGTTCCTAAATGCAATATAACATATACCGTACAGTTAAAAGGAAGTCACGCTTGATCTAGGTCCGCGTCACTTTCCATTTTTGACCAGACATAACGTCTGAGAAAAGAAAGAATAATAATAATAATAATAATAATAATAATAATAATAATATGAGTAACTTGTCTGAAAAAAGAAAGAATTGTTTTTATGGAATTTCGTTCTTTTGCACATAATTAAGTCAAAACAAGGCCCTGGGAGTAGACAACATTCCATTAGAACTACTGACAGCCTTGGGAGAGCTAGTCCTAAGAAATCTCTACCATCTGGCGAGCAAAATGTATGAGACAGGCGAAATACCCGCAGTCTTCAAGAAGAATATAATAATTCCAATCCCAAAGAAAGCAGGTGTTGACAGATGCGAAAATTACCGAACATTCAGTTTAATAAGTCACAGCTGTAAAATACTAACGCGAATTCTTTACAGACGAATGAAAAAACTGGTAGAAGCCGACCTCAGGGAGGATCAGTTTGCATTCCGCAGAAATATTGGAACACGTGAGGCAATACTGACCCTACGACTTACCTTAGAAGATAGATTAACTAAAGGCAAACCTACGTGTCTAGCATTTGTAGACTTAGAGAAAGCTTTTGACAATGTTGACTGTAATACTCTCTTCAAATTCTAAAGGTGGCAGGGGTACAATAAAGGGAGCGAAAGGATATTTACAATTTGTACACAAACCAGATGGCAGTTATAAGAGTTGAGGGGTATGGTTGGGAAGGGAGTGAGACAGGGTTATAGCCTATCCCCGATGTTATTCAATCTATATATTGAGCAATCAGTGAAGGAAACAAAAGAAAAATTCGGAGTAGGTATTAAAATCCATGGAGAAGAAATAAAAACATTGAGGTTCGCTGATGACATTGTAATTCTGTCACGGACAGCAAACGACTTGAAAGAGCATTTGAACGGAATGGACAGTGTGTTGAAAGGAGGATATAAGATGAACATCAGCAAAAGCAAAACGAGGATAATGGAATGTAGTCGAGAAATAAGTCGGGTGATGCTGAGGGAATTAGATTAGGAAATGAGACACTTAAAATAGTAAAGGAGTTTTGCTATTTGGGGAGCAAAATAACTCATGATGGACGAAGTAGAGAGGATACAAAATGTTGACTGGCAATGGCAAGGAAAGCGTTTCTGAAGAAGAGAAATTTGTTAACATCGAGTATAGATGTTTCCGAAAGTATTTGTATGGAGTGTAGCCATGTATGGAAGTGAAACATGGACGATAAATAGTTTGGACAAGAAGAGAATAGAAGCTTTCGAAATGTGGTGCTACAGAAGAATGCTGAAGATTAGATGGGTAGATCACATAACTAATGAGGAGGTATTGAATAGAATTGGGGAGAAGAGGAGCTTGTTGCACAACTTGACTAGAAGAAGGGATCGGTTGATAGGACATGTTCCGAGACATAGAGGGCTCACCAATTTAGTATTGGAGGACAGCGTGGAGGGTAAAAATCGGAGACCAAGAGATGAATACACTAAGCAGAATCAGAAGGCTGTAGGCTGCAGTAGGTACTGGGAGATGAAGGAGCTTGCACAGGATAGAATAGCATGGAGAGCTGCATCAAACCAGTCTCAGCACTGAAGATCACAACAACAACAACATATAAGTTGTGTGTACGATAGCTGTAAGAAGTGTCAAACGTTAAAGAAAATTTTCAAGTAGTGATAACAACGTACAAAGTGCAGACGCTGTTCACTATTGGCTCATCACTATACTTCGCACTTTGAGAAAGGTCCAGTCATTGGCAGCATCATCTACATCTTTAAGGGGTACCCATATACAGGGTGTTACAAAAAGGTACGGCCAAACTGTCAGGAAACATTCCTCACACACAAAGAAATAAAATATGTTATGTGGACATGTGTCCGGAAACGCTTACTTTCCATGTTAGAGCTCATTTTATTACTTCTCTTCAAATCACATTAATCATGGAATGGAAACACACAGTAACAGAACGTACCAACGTGGCTTCAAACACTTTGTTACAGGAAATGTTCAAAATGTCCTCCGTTAGCGAGGATACATGCATCCACCTTCCGTCGCACGGAATCCCTGATGTGCTGATGCAGCCCTGGAGAATGGCGTATTGTATCACAGCCGTCCACAATACGAGCACGAAGAGTCTCCACATTTCGTACCGGGGTTGCGTAGACAAGAGCTTTCAAATGCCCCCATAAATGAAAGTCAAGAGGGTTGAGGTGAGGAGAGCGTGGAGGCCATGGAATTGTTCCGCCTATACCAATCCATCGGTCACCGAATGTGTTGTTGAGAAGCGTACTAACACTTCGACTGAAATGTGCAGGAGCTCCATCGTGCATGAACCACATGTTGTGTCGTACTTTTAAAGGCACATGTTCTAGCAGCACAGGTAGAGTATCCCGTATGATAACGTGCTCCATTGAGGGTAGGTGGAAGAAACTAAAATGAGCTCTAACATGGAAAGTAAGTGTTTCCGGACAAATGTCCACATAACAACTTTTCTTTATTTGTGTGTGAGTAATGCTTCCTGAAAGTTTGGCTGTACCTTTTTGTAACGCCCTGTATATTCTCGTAAATTATTTATTTTACAAAACATCGAAGTCTTGTAACACTGAGTTGTTGTAGTTGAGCACCAATGTTAATTTCCATTTTGCTCTTCTATTTATTACAAAAAAATTAAAAGATTTGTAAATTTTTTATTAAAATGATAATTACTTAACAGATGGATAAGGATTATTATTTAATAAATAATTAATAAAAAACATAATTAATTTATTATTTAGATTAAAAATCGATTAGGGTTAACAATCAATTAGTTTACTATTTAGTTTAACAATCAATTAGTTTTTAAAGAATTAGTTTCTTTTTTAGTTTTTAAACAAATAGTTTTCAAAAGAATTAGTTTACTATTTAGTGTAACAACCTATTACTTTGCTCTTCTACTTATTACAAAAAATTCATTATATTTGTAAAAATTATTTTTATTTAAAATGATAATTATTTAATAGCTGGATAAGGGTTATTATGTAATAAATAATTAACCAAAAAGAGAATTAGTTTATTATTTAGTTTAACAATTAATTAGTTTTAAACAATTATTTAAACAATTAATTAGTTTTAATAATTTATTTAATTAATCGTAAAGAATTATAATTTGTATAAATAATAAATCAAAAATTTAAAGCTTTCTTATTCTTAATATATTCTAAAATACATTTTTTACATTTATTATTATGTTTATCTTAATGTGATGGATTTATATAAAAACATTTTAAATCTTTCATTTCATTACAAATTTTATATTTCTTTGTAGATGTAGATTTTTCTCAATTACAAATTCTTCATTTTTCATTGTAAATTTAGATTTTTCTTCATTATCCATTGTTAATAATATTTTTGTATGTTCTTCACTTGGATTTCGTCTTAAATATTCGCTTTGAGTGCAATGTCGCAAGTTCAATTCTTAGTGACGCTCATTTGAAAGCGTTGTGTTATAAATTATGACAGGAAAAACATCAGCAGCTGATAACTCACCATACACATCAGGAGGGCGACAGAAAATGAATGTTTGGTAAGTGCAGAGATCAGCCTTCTACGGGATGTATGTATTACACTTCACGAAATGGACACAATCGGTATTCAAGAAATTTTCAATGTGGAGTATTAACATCCACCTTGAACACTGAATGTAAAATGGTGTGACACAGTGATCACAAATTTCACACCTTTAAGTTCGAAGGTGAACTCCTCGGGTGTTACAAACAGTGCAGGACTTTCAGCTAGATACCCACTCTAAAATAATGCGTATAGAATCATACTGGTGTAACATGATGATGAGAAGTGATGGAATGTGACTGCACGCAACCGAATGCCAAATTGTCTGTCATGGAGCTTATCGAGAAACTGGCTATCCTATAAGGCGTAGCTGTAGATAGTCCGGTAATAAGTTCCATAGTCACGGAAAAAGAAACACCCAGAGGCTGAATTTGTCGGGTGGTTCCAGGTGATATTAATTGCAGTGTCACACACTTTTCTGGAGGGATACTTTGCTCTAAAGGATTATGATTTATGCAGACCAGAAATCAAGCAAAAGCAAGTTATTTTGATCACCTATTGGCCAAGAGCAGTGCTCATACCATAGCTGTAGTCCTCTTACATCTGTTTGCTGTGACGTAAATGTTTCCTACTGCCCTTGTAAGATCGACGCACGCGAGAAAGAATCGTAAGAGGCCGAGCACCTCCAACTTCTCGCAGCACAATAAATAACTTTCCAGTTAATTCACCATCCATATTAAGGGACGGCACAATTGTGTACGAATGCGTTAAGGCATTTGTTGTTGATTTCGATTTGCAGGGTTTCATATGCATTTCTTCTTGAGACCACGCGTGGTCGGAAGTGAAAACAAATTCATTACTAAACGACGCGATAAGTTTCTTTATATCATTTACAAATCTTTTGGACGATTCCGCAGTTTTCTGTGCATCGTCAGGTTGACGCTTTGTTTGAAATTCCGTCATCTCACGTCTTCCAAGTTTGTAGAACTATTTGAAGTTATGAATCTATCCACTGCTTCCCTTGACATCACTGTAGTCTATGTTGCGCGAAATTTGATATGCATAAGGTAGGAGGTCACAATCTTGTACATCCGGTGAACTGTATGGAGCGTCCTTGAAAGGCGAAAACATCAGTTTTCATAATAAGTGCGTCTTGTCCCCCCTCGAATATCCGTATTTTGTCTTATGCACTACACCGTCATATTGATGCGAACTTATTCGAAATGTGTTCGAAATCGTTTTTCTACTATGCTCCAAATGAAGCGCCGTCTACGTAATTATGTCTAGTACCTGTTTCTTGCACAATTGTCCTCTACTACGTTTCACTGGAGACAGGATTTGTAGCTCCCTGTCCGACAAGGATGATGAGCTACATTGCTCGACACCTGTTTCAATATCGCTTTCACTTGTTAACCACGTTTCGCTACCATTGCACTCCTTAAGTACAGTTTCCGCACAATCCACCGTTAACACACGTTCCACTGACTCATCTTGAAGAAAAGCTAATATTTAATCTGCCACTTCTTTCTCACTCCGCGACATTCCTTGTGTTAGTTTCTGACGAAGTGTCAACTTCGCCGACTATTGTTGTAGGTACAATACTTTGTATCAGCACCACTAGCGCTGTCGCACTTTTGTGAGCTATTTGTCGAGTAAGTACACTATTGGCCATTAAAATTGCTACACCACGAAGATGACGTGCCACAGACGCGAAATTTAACCGACAGGAAGAAGATGCTGTGATATGAAAATGAGTAGCTTTTCAGAGCATTCACACAAGGTTGGCGCCAGTGGCGACACCTACAACGTGCTGCATGAGGAAAGTTTCCACCCGATTTCTCATACAGAGACAGCAGTTGACCGGCGTTTCCTGGTGAAACGTGGTTGTGAAGCCTCGTGTAAGGAGGAGAAATGCGTACCATCACGTTTCCGACTTTGATAAAGGTCGGATTGTAGCCTATAGCGAATGCGGTTTACTGTATCGCGACATTGCTGCTCGCGTTGGCCGAGATCCAATGACTGTTAGCAGAATATGGAATCGGTGGGTTCAGGAGGGTAATACGGAACGCCGTGCTGGATCCCAACGGCCTCGTATAACTAGCAGTCGAGATGACAGGCATCTTATCCGCATGGCTGTAACGGATCGTGCAGCCACGTCTCGATCCCTGAGTACACAGATGGGGACGTTTGAAAGACAACAACCGTCTGCACGAACAGTTCGACGACGTTTGCAGCAGCATGGACTATCAGCTCGGACACCATGGCTGCGGTTACCCTTGACGCTGCATCACAGACAGGAGCGCCTGCGATGGTGTACTCAGCGACGAACTTGGGTGCACGAATGGCAAAATGTAATTTTTTCGGGTGAATTCAGGTTCTGTTTACAGTATCATGATGGTCGCATTCGTGTTTGGCGACATCGCGGTTAACGCACATTGGAAGCGCGTATTCGTCATCGGCATACTGGCGTATCACCCGCCGTGATGCTACGGGGTGCCATTGGTTACACGTCTCGGTCACCTCTTGTTCACATTGACGGTACTTTGAACAGTGGACGTTGCATTTCAGATGTGTTACGACCCGTGGCTCTACCCTTCGTTCGATCCCAGCGAAACCATTTCAGCAGGATAATGCACGACCGCATGTTGCAGGTGCTGTACGGTCCTTTCTGGATATAGAAAATGTTTGACTGCTGCCCTGGCCAGCACATTCTCCAGATCTCTCACCAATTGAAACCGTCTGGTCAATGGTGGCCGAGCAAATAGCTAGTCACAATACGCCAGTCAGTACTCTTGATGAACTGTGGTATCGTGTTGAAGCTGCATGGGCAGCTGTACCTGTACACGGCATGCAAGTTCTGTTTGACTCAATGCCCAGGCGTACCAAGGCCGTTATACGGCCAAAAGTGGTTGTTCTGGGTACTGATTTCTCAGGATCTATGCACCCAAATTGCGTGAGAATGTAATCACATGTTAGTTCTAGTATAATATATTTGTCCAATGAATACCCGTTTATCATCTGCATTTCTTCTTGGTGTAGCAATTTTAATGGCCAGTAGTGTAGTTCGATTGCGCTCTGTAGCCTCGTGCTGTGCTCACCAGTGGGTACACCCAGTCCAGCCCCCTGTTGCCATTAGTCGCCAATATTGTGGTTGCATGGTAGACAATATGTAGGGCGTCGAATGCCGAAAAGATCATTGGCCTTTTGCGACCTCGCACTCAAGGGGTTTCACGTTAGCAAAGGACGATAACTAGTGTATATCGAGCTACGGAAAATCTATTAACGCTTGCGATTATGCTGACATTTATGTAAGGGAGTTAGGTAATTAGTTCCCTCTATTCGTACTAAACAAGAGCCTGCTACGATAAGTCATTTCTTCGGAAACGGCGAATGTGCTATCGACCCATTCAGTATTGCCGGAATAGTTTGCAACATTTTCGCATGTAATCTTCGATTTGTTCGTTAGCAGATCAGGGTCCTCACATCAAACTGATACATTTATCCTTCTCCAGCATCTATGAGAGTCTGTATCGTCATAACGTAGTCGCCCTGTACATACATACATATACAGGCGCCAGCGCCTGTAACTTCGAAGATTCGTACCGTCGTTGGATGGCTTTTCCGGAGAGGGATTCCTATCCTCCTATCGACACCTTCCACATCCCCTCGAAGTTTCTTGGTGCAACTTCGAAACACCCTATATAACAATAAGGTGCGACGACGAAAGGTCCAGTCTCTCAGTGCGGATGCATAGGAAGCCCGATCTGTTGCGGGAATCCAAAGTGGCGACTGATTATGTCATTGCTAGCTAGTGAATTTGGGTCGGATTTGAAGCTTGCCGACGTGGACGTGATGAATGCGACCACTCGCGTCGGAGAGCGGGGGGGGGGGGAACTGGTTCGACTTCCGGTCCAGAAAAAGTTTGCACCTGTTACTATCGATTCTTTTCGATGTGCAAATGCGGCCAACGTCAGTGTAAACATTTAAATAAACTATGTACGTATGTATTAAACCGGGGACCGAGAAACGACGGAGAGGCTCCGTCCCCTCTGTAGCCGTCAGTGGTTCAGAACCCCAGAACAGGCCACAGCAGTCCACCCACCCCACCGCCGCCCCCCACCGAACCCAGGGCTATTTTGCGGATCGGCTCCCAGTGTAACCCCCCGGGAACGTCTCATACCAGACGAGTGTAAGCCCAAATGTTTGCGTGGTAGAGTAAATTATGGTGTACGCGTACGTGGAGACAGTGTTTGCGCATCAATCCCTGACACAGTGTAACTGAGGCCGAATAACGGGAACCAGCCCGCATTCACCGAGGCAGATGGGAAACCGCCTTAAAAACCATCCACAAGCTGGCCGGCACACAGGGCCTCGACACTAATCCGCCGGGGAGATTCGTGTCGGGGACCGGCACGCCTTCCCGTTCGGGAAGCAGCGCGTTAGACCGGGCGGCTAGCCGGGCGGGCTGGATAAATCTACCTATACATTTGCCGATTTTGTTCCGGTAACAGCAACGAGTCTGTAAGGACCACAGTGGCCGGAAAAAGCAGCTTAACTCCCAACCAGAAACAATGTAATTCAAAAGCTACGTGGCACAACTTGGGGCTCTATGACATCCACTCTTTAAGTGCATCTGCTCTTGGAATGGTCCACTCCGTAGCAGAATATTGCGCAGCAGTGTGACTAAATGGAGCTCACATGAAGTAAATCGAATTGGAATTGAAAAGAACAATTTGATGATATCTGGAACAATAAGAAATACACCCGTCGATTGACTACCGATGCTAAGTCATATTCCACCCCCTGACTTCCGCAGACCGCATGCATTAGTCAGGTAGTTCATTAAAATTCAACACAACGACCAGCTCCCTATTCATTCTTGCTCTGAAGATGTAAACTTCGACAGATTATAGTCTAGAAATCCTCCAATTCTTACAGTTGTAGACCTGCATCGAGATGACTTAGACACGATAGAATATTGACGCAGAAAGAGGGAATTGGCTTTAATGACACCTCGCAGAGAGATCCAGTGCATATCTGAAAATCCGCCGAGGTCTTATCTTCCTAGGAGAGTGTAGACCGGGCTAAATAGGATAAAAATGAACCACGGAAAATGCGAGGACTCCATGAATAATCAACACACTGCTACTTATCCTGAGTGTGACTGCGGTGCAGAAAGAAACGATAAGACACATTGTCCAGGAATGTCCTATTACAAAGTACCACAGTCAGATTGCGGATTTCGTGAATGCGAGCAAAGAGGGCATCGATTACATTAGTAATCAGACATATGTTTGTGATGTACGTTTTATTTTGTTATACAATGACAAAGAGTTTTGTGTCTTTACACGAACATTTATATCCTTATTTATACTTGTGTTTGTATTTTTATTTCATGTTTCTGACATATCTGTAACTGTTATTTGCATATTTCTTGCGCATTTACGAATTTTTGTACTCTGCGGATGTCTTTTGTAAATGGTGATTTGTACCATATGCTAAATAAACCAGCCACACAATTTAACTTATTACTTCTTTACTACCAGCTCCGTTCGTAGCACATTTTGTAGATAGAAGCCAGACATAAATACCCATCAGACGTACCCTCAAAATCATGTTACTGTACGACGCATGGTTCAGAAGATACGTCATAAACATGGAGATGACTGAAAACTAGCATTTGCTTGAAACGGAGCCCAAAATGGGCAATCTATACACAACCAGCGTTTGATACTGAGAGCATTTAGTCGCTGCCAACAAAGTTTAAACCCAACTTCGGATCTTTTTCCAAGATTTCGCCCCCTTACTTGCGAAGGGCAAATATATAACACATAAACTGATTTCTAAATTATTCAGACGTCTGAACCTGCGTTACACTCATGAGTTTGATTCTTTAAATAATATGGGTTAGCTTTACCGAAAATTCCTGAAAGAGGAACCAAATAGTCTTCTGGTCCAGATTTTATACCAATTAGGTTCCTTTCGGAGTATGCTGATGCATTAGCCCCATACTTAACAATCATATACCACCGTTCGCTCGACGGAAGATCCGTACCCAAAGACTGGAAAGTTGCACAGGTCACACCAATAGTCAAGAAAGGTAGTATGAATAATCCACTAAATTACAAGCCCATATCGTTAACGTCGAAATGTAGCAGGATTTTAGAACATATCTTGTGTTCGAACATTATGAATTACCTTGAATGGGAAAATTCCTGTAGTAATAGGTGTTAGAGCTGTACCTTTTTTAGACTGAAGTCAGCTGATAGGTATTCCTGCTTAAGGAAAGTCTCTCTAACAAAGAAACCACTTTCGACAAAGCTTAGGTATGCCATTAATGAGGGAATTAGTATATTTCATCAAAATATACAAGGTATTAGAGGTAAAGTTAGTGAAATGCTTGTAGAAGTTGACTCTGAAATTATTGGTATATCTGAACACTTCTTAACTAAGGAGATAATTCAGAGGCTTCCTTTACCAGGATACAGGTTGGTTGGCAGCTTTTCTAGGAGCTCTTTGCGGTGTGGGGGAGTAGCCATGTATGTAAAAAACGGTATCCCATTTGAGTCAATTGATGTTTCAAAGTACTGCACTGAAAAGGTGTTTGAATGTTGTGCAGGTGTGGTTAAATTTAGTGGAGCTAAACTTCTTACTGTTGTTATTTATAGATCCCCAGACTCCGATTTCACAACATTTTTGCTAAAGCTAGAGGAGGTTCTTGGTTCACTTTATAGGAAATACAAAGTTAGTTATATGTGGTGACTTCAATATAAATTGTATAAGTGATTGTGCAAGGAAAAGGATGCTGGTACACCTCCTTAATTCATATAATCTTATGCAAATCGTATTCTTTCCAACGAGAGTGCAAGGGAACAGTAGAACAACCATAGACAATATTTTTGTTCATTCCTCATTACTAGAAGGGCATTCTGTTAGCAAAAAGGTGAATGGCCTTTCAGATCATGATGCAAAAATTTTAACTCTAAAAGATTTTTACGCTGCAACATACGTTAAATATAGTTATCAACTTTTTAGGAAATCTGATCCAGTTGCTGTAGAGACCTTTGTAAACATTATCAAGGAACAAGAGTGGCAAGATGTTTATAGTGCTGATACAGTAGACGATAAATATAATGCTTCCCTCAAGACTTTTCTCGTGCTCTTTGAAAGTTGCTTTCCGTTAGAACGTTCAAAACAGGGTACTAGCACAAACAGGCAGCCTGGGTGGCTGACTAAAGGGATAAGAATATCTTGTAGAACAAAGTGGCAATTATATCAAAACGTTAGAAACAGTCACAATATGAATGCAGCAGCCCATTACAAACAGTATTGTAAGGTGCTTAAAAAAGTATGTGGTATGCAGACAGGATAGCTAAGTCTCAGGATAAAATTAAAACCATATGGCCAGTCGTAAAGGAAGTTGCTGGTCTGCAGAGACAGGTCGAGGATATAGAATCAGTGAGTAGTGGGAATGTATGTGTTACTGATAAGTCGCATATATGTACAGTATTTAATAATCACTTTCTGAATATAGCAGGTGAACTAAATAGAAATCTGGTCCCAACAGGGAATCATATAGCGCTCGTAGAAAAAAGTGTTCCGAGACTGTTACCTGAAATGCTCCTCCATGATATTGACAAGAGGGAGATTGAGTTAGTAATTAAATCACTAAAGACCAAGAACTCTCATGGATATGACGGGGTATCTAGCAGAATACTGAAGTATTGTTCTATGTATGTTAGCCCAGTACTTAGCCATATCTGTAACTTTTCCTTTAGGAGTGGTCGGTTTCCTGGCCGATTAAAGTACTCGGTAGTGAAGCCACTTTATAAAAAGGGAGACAGGGATAATGTTGACAATTATAGACCTATTTCTCTGCCATCGGTGTTTGCTGAAGTTATCGAGAGGGTTGTGTATACAAGGTTACTGGAGCATTTAAATTCACATAATTTGCTGTCAAATGTACAGTTTGGTTTTAGAAATTGCTTAACAACTGAAAATGCTATATTCTCTTTTTCTGTGAGGTTTTGGACGGATTAAATAAAAGGTTGCGAACGCTAGGTGTTTTCTTTGATTTAACGAAGGCTTTTGACTGTGTTGATCACAAAATATTACTGCAGAAGTTGGACTATTATGGAGTAAGGGGAGTAGCTTACAATTGGTTCGCCTCTTGCTTTAAGAACAGAAAGCAGAAGGTAAATCTCCGCAATATTGAGAGTGGTAGTGATCTTCAGTCCCAATGGGGCACTGTTAAGTGGGGCGTTCCACAAGGATCGGTGCTGGGGCCACTGCTGTTTCTTATTTATACAAATGATATGCCTTCAAGTATTACAGGTGATTCAAAAACAGTTTTGTTTGCTGATGACACCAGCTTGGTAGTGAAGGATCTTGTGTGTAACATTTAAACATTATCAAATACTGTAATTCATGAAATAAGTGCGTGGCTTGTGGAAAGTAATTTGATGCTAAATCACAGTAAGACTCAGTTTTTACAGTTTCTAACTCAGAATTTAACACGAACTGATATTTTGATCAGACAGAATGGGCATATTACAAGCGAGACAGAACAGTTCAAGTTCCTAGGCGTTCGGATAGATAGTAAGCTGTTGTAGAAACCCCATGTTCAGGATCTTGTCCAGAAACTAAATGCTGCTTTATTTACCATTAGAACAGCATCTGAAATAAGTGACATTTCAACACGAAAAGTCGTCTACTTCGCATATTTTCATACGCTTATGTCATATGGTATTATTTTTTGGGGTAATTCTTCTGATTCAAAAAGGGTATTTTCGGCTCAAAAACGAGCTGTTCGAGCTATGTGTGGTGTAAGTTCGAAAACCTCTTGTCGACTCCTATTCAATAGTCTGGGAATTTTGACATTGCCCTCACAGTATATATTTTCTTTAATGTCGTTTGTTGTTAGCAATATTAGCTTATTCCCAAGAGTTAGCAGCTTTCACTCAGTTAATACTAGGCAGAAATCAAATCTGCATGTCGAATGCACTTCCTTGACTCTTGTGCAGAAAGGAGTGCAGTATTCTGCTGCATCCATTTTCAATAAACTACCACAAGAACTCAAAAATCTTAGCAGTAGCCCAAACACTTTTAAGCCTAAACTGAAAAGTTTCCTCGTGGTTCACTCCTTCTATTCTGTCGACGAGCTCCTGGAAGAGCTAAAAAATTAAGGAAATTCCAGTGATACATTGTTGATTTTCTTTATTTAAACTTGCGTCTTGTCGCCTGAATATGTTTTTATATTTCATTTTATCCGTTTCTACAATCGTGTTATTATTTCATGCATTGACTCGTTCCATGACCATGGAGACTACTCCTTAATGTGGTCCCACGGAACAATAAATAAATAAAAATAAAAAAAATAGAATACTGATACACAGGGGTTTAGAAACCATCGTTCCTGCGAAACACAACTAGCTCTTTATTCACATGAAGTTCAAAAATGGCTCTGAGCACTATGGGACTTAACTTCTGAGGTCATCAGTCCCCTAGAACTTGGAACTACTTAAACCTAACTAACCTAAGTACGTCACAGACATCCATTCCCGAGGCAGGATTCGAACCTGCCACCGTAGCGTGGACGGGGATCCAGACTGTAGCGCCTAGAACTGCTCGGCCACATCGGGCGGCTCACATGAAGTGATGAGTGTTATTGACAAGGGATTTCATATTGATTCCGTATTCCTGGATTTTCGGAAGGCTTTTGACACTGTGCCACAGAAGCGGATCGTATTGAAATTGCGTGCATATGGAATATCGTCTCAGTTATGTGACTGGATTTGTGATTTCCTGTCAGAGGTGTCACAGTTCGTAGTAACTGACGGAAAGTCATCGAGTAAAACAGAAGTGATTTCTGGCGTTCCCCAAGGTAGTGTTATAGGCCCTTTGCTGTTCCTTATCTATATAAACGATTTGGGAGACAATCTGAGCAGCCGTCTTCGGTTGTTTGCAGATGACGCTGTCGTTTATCGACTAAAGTCATCAGAAGACCAAAAAAAAAACTGAAAAACGAATTATAAAAAATATCTGAATGGTGCGAAAAGTGGCAGTTGACACTGAATAACGAAAAATGTGAGATCATCCACATGAGTGCTAAAAGGAACTCGTTAAACTTCGGTTACACGAGAAATCAGTCTAATCTAAAAGCCGTAAATTGAACTAAATACCTAGATATTACAACTATGAACAACTTAAATTGGAAGGAACACATAGAAAATGTTGTGGGGAAGGCTAACGAAAGACTGCGTTTTATTGGCAGGACACTTAGAAAATGTAACAGATGTACGAAGGAGACTGCCTACACTACATTTGTACTTCCTCTTTTAGATTACTGCTGTGCTGTGTGGGATACTTACCAGATAGGACTGGCGGAGTACATCGAAAAAGTTCAAAGAAGGGCAGCACGTTTTGTATTATTGTGAAATTTGGGGTAGAGTTCACAGAAATGATACAGGATTTGTGCTGGACATCATTACAAGAAAGGGGATTTTCGTTGCGATGTGATCTTCTCACGAAATTTGAATCACCAACTTTCTCCTGCGAAAGCGATAACATTTTGTTGACACCGACCTACATAGGAAGGAACGATCACCAAGATAAAATAAGGGAAATCAGAGCTCGTAGGTGTTCATTCTTTCCGCGCGCTGTACGAGATTGGAATTTTAGAGAATTGTGAAGGTGGTTCGATGAACCCTCTGCCAGGCACTTAAATGTGATTTTCAGAGAACCCATGTAGACGTAAATGTAGAAATACGTAAACTTCAACTGCTCGGAGAAAAGTGATTGTTGTTGTGGTCTTCAGTCATGAGACTGGTTTGATGCAGCTCTCCATGCTACTCTATGCCGTGCAACCTGCTTCATCTCCCAGTACCTACTGCAACCTACATCCTTCTGAATCTGCTTGGTGTATTCACCTCTTGGTCTTCCTCTACGATTTTTACCCTCCACGCTGCCCTCCAATATTAAATTGGTGATCCCTTGATGCCTCACAACATGACCTACCAACCGATCCCTTCTTCTAGTCAAGTTGTGCCCCAAACTTCTCTTTTCCCAAATCCTCTTCAACACCTCCTCATTAGTTATGTGATCTACCCATCTAATCTTCAGCATTTTCTGTAGCACCATATTTCGAAAGCTTCTATTCTCTTCTTGTCCAAACTATTTATCGTCCATGTTTCACTTCCATACATGGCTACACTCCATACAAATACTTTCAGAAACGACTTCCTGACACTTAAATCTATACTCGATGTTAACAAATTTCTCTTCTTCAGAAACTCTTTCCTTGCCATTGCCAGTTTACATTTTATATCCTCTCTACTTCGACTATCATCAGTTATTTTGCCCCCCAAATAGCAAAACTCCATCACTACTTTAAGTGTCTCATTTCCTAATCTAATACCCTCAGCATCACCTGACTTAATTCAACTACATTCCATTATCCTCGTTTTGCTTTTGTTGCTGTTCATCTTATATCCTCCTTTCAAGACACTATCCATTCCATTCAACTGCTCTTCCAAGTCGTTAGCTGTCTCTGACAGAATTACAATGTCATCGGCGAACCTCAAAGTTTTTATTTCTTCTCCATGGATTTTAATACCTACTCCGAATTTTTCTTTTGTTTCCTTCACTGCTCGCTCAATATACAGATTCAATAACATCGGGGAGAGGCTACAACCCTGTCTCACTCCCTTCCCAACCTCTGCTTCGCTCTCATGCCCCTCAACTCTTATAACTGCCATTTGGTTTCTACACAAATTGTAAATAGCCTTTTGCTCCCTATATTTTACACCTGCCACCTTCAGAATTTGAAAGAAAGTATTCCAGTCAACGTTGTCAAAAGCTTTCTCCAAGTCTGCAAATGCTAGAAACGTAGGTATGCCTTTCCTTAATCTAGCTTCTAAGATAAGTCGTAGGGTTAGTATTGCCTCACGTGTTCCAATATTTCTACGGAATCCAAACTGATCTTCCCCTAGGTCGGCTTCTACTAGTTTTTCCATTGGTCTGTAAGGAATTCGCGTTATTATTTTGCAGCCGTGACTTATTAAACTGATAATTCGGTAATTTTCACATCTTTCAACACCTGCTTTCTTTGGGATTGGAATTATTATATTCTTCTTGAAGTCTGAGGGTATTTCGCCTGTCTCATACGTCTTGCTCACTAGATGGTAGAGTTTTGTCAGGACTTTCTATCCCAAGGCCGTCAGTAGTTCTAATGGAATGCTGTCTACTCCCGGGGCCTTGTTTCGACTCAGGTCTTTCAGTGCTCTGTCAAACTCTTCACGCAGTATCTTATCTCCCATTTCATCTTCATCTACATCCTCTTCCATTTCCATAATATTGTCCTCAAGTACATCGCCCTTGTATAAACCCTCTATATACTCCTTCCACCTTTCTGCCTTCCCTTCTTTGCTTAGGACTGGGTTGCCATCTGAGCTCTTGATATTCATACAAGTGGTTTTCTTCTCTCCAAAGGTCTCTTTAATTTTTCTGTAGGCAGTATCTATCTTACCCCTAGTGAGATAAGCCTCTACATCCTTACAGTTATCCTTTAGCCATCTCTGCTTAGCCATTTTGCACTTCCTGTCGATCTCATTTTTGAGACGTTTGTATTCCTTTTTGCCTCCTTCATTTACTGCATTTTTATATTTTCTCCTTTCATCAATTAAATTCAATATTTCTCCTATTACCCAAGGATTTCTACTAGCCCTCGTCTTTTTACCTACTTTATCCTCTGCTGCCTTCACTTCTTCATCCCTCAAAGCTACCCATTCTTCTTCTACTGCATTTCTTTCCCCCATTCCTGCCATTTGTTCCCTTACGCTCTGCCTGAAGCTCTGTAGAACCTCTGGTTTAGTCAGTTTATCCAGATCCCATCTGCTTAAATTCCCACCTTTTTGCAGTTTCTTCAGTTTTAATCTACAGGTGATAACCAATAGATTGTGGTCAGAGTCCACATCTGCCGCTGGAAATGTCTTACATATTAATACCTAGTTCCTAAATATCTGTCTTACCATTATATAATCTATCTGAATTCTGTCAGTATCTCCAGGCTTCTTCCATGTATACAATCTTCTTTTATGATTCTTGAACCAAGTGTTAGCTACGATTAAGTTGTGCTCTGCACAAAATTCTACCAGGCGGCTTCCTCTTTCATTTCTTACCCCCAATCCATATTTACCTACTACGTTTCCTTCTCTTCCTTTTCCTACTATCGAATTCCATTCACCCATGACTATTAAATTTTCGTCTCCTGTCACTATCTGAATAATTTCTTTTATTTCGTTATACGTTTCTTCAATTTCTTCGTCATCTGCAGAGCTAGTTGGCATATAAACTTGTACTATTGTAGTAGGCGTGGGCTTTGTGTCTATCTTGGCCACAATAATGCGTTCACTATGCTGTTTGTAGTAGCTTACCCGCATTCCTATTTTTTTTATTCATTATTAAACCTACTCCTGCATAACCCCTATTTGACTTTGTATTTATAACCCTGTATCCGTCTGACCAAAAGTGTTGTTCCTCCTGCCACCGAACTTCACTGATTCCCACTATATCTAACTTTAACCTATCCATTTCCAGTTTTAAATTTTCTAACCTACCTGCCCGATTAAGGGATCTGACATTCCACGCTCCGATCCGTAGAACGCCAGATAACGACGTCCTCTTGAGTAGTCCCCGCTCGGAGATCCGAATGGGGGACTATTTTACCTCCGGAATATTTTACCCAAGAAGACGCCATCATCGTTAGCCATACTGTAAAGCTGCATGCCCTTGGGAGAAATTACGGCTGTAGTTTCCCCTTGCTTTCAACCGTTCGCAGTACCAGCACAGCAAGGCTGTTTCGATTAGTGTTACAAGGCCAGATCAGCCAATCATCCAGATTGTTGCCCCTGCAACTACTGAAAAGGCTGCTGCCCCTCTTCAGGAACCACACGTTTGTCTCGCCTCTCAACAGCTACCCCTCCGTTGTGGTTGTACCTACGGTACGGCTATCTGTATCGCTGAGGCACGCAAACCTCCCCACCAACGGCAAGGTCCATGGTTCATTGGGGGGATAAAAGTGATAAATACAAATAAAAAGATCAATACGGAAATGGACGGATAATTTAAGCAATTTGATGTAATGCCAGAAAGTTTACGTTACACCAGAACCAACTTTTATCACGTAGAATTTTAGGCTATTGCTTACAAGGCAGTTTTCATCCGTAGCAATCGATTTGGAGCAGATCCAGTGGTCGCTACGTGTCTGTGATCTATGAGGAGACCGTGGAGCGCAAAAGTGTTGCATTACAATGAGATGAACCTCTCTTCAAAGTTTCACGCATAGCAGAGTGATGCTCTAATGAGTAACACTTTCCACTTCCAGCAGTGTATAAGCGCTGGAGACTGGACGCTCGCGGGCCGGTTCTTCCGCACAGTGATCACCTGCGGCCCCTAAGCGACGTCAGACCGATCGTTTCGGTGAGCGGGCAGTGCGGCCCCAGCGCTCCGGCACGTCAGCGCCTCCATTAATCACCGCAGCTCGCCCTAACCCCTCCATCAACACCCACTGCTTCTTCTCAACTGCTGCCTCTCCCACTCTATTCCAGGCAGCTGCCCCTCCTCCCCACGCATTCCTGCCACTACCTGTGCGTCGCATTCTCAGACAGTCGGGGAAGTGGCCTTGCTATAGAAAACAGTTGACCTATGACAAACAGTCTGGATCACATTTCGATCATCTTCATCTAAAAAGAGAAAAAAAGAATTTAACGCATTCCAAAGGCCACCATCACTTGATGGAAGCTTAACCCACAACATCTAAATATATTTCGACGCATCTAGTCGTATAGCTATCGTTTATGGCAATACATAAGGGGGGGGGGGGGTAGGACGTCAAACAGGCCGACTTGGATCAGTTCATCGATGACCTATTTTATATTTACGTGACAAACCCTAATTCAAGGGCTATATTTTATTTTTGACACATGAATCTATGCTGACAATTGTAAAAACGGCGATGGTACATTAGTCTTTACTAATGTAAAATTGCTACCTTCTGAAGAAGACAAATTTATATTTGTCGAAACCTAGCTAAAAAATTTCTTTTTCCATTGCCACTGGTCGGCTGTTTATAATTTTATTACGTGAAACCGTTGCTGTTGTGCAGCTATGTTTAAAATAAGAGAGATTGGTTCAAATGGCTCTGAGCACTATGGGACTTAACTGCTGTGGCCAGCAGTCCCATAGAACTTAGAACTACTTAAACCTAACTAACCTAAGGACACCACACACATCCATGCCCGAGGCAGGATTAGAACCTGCGACCGTAGCGGTTGCGCCTAAGAGAGAGTCTTCGACGAATTTTGAACAGCATACAAACCATACGCCGATATTGGACTGCTGATGACTGGATACATGTTGCCTGGTCGGACGAGTCTCGTTTGAAATTGTATCGAGCGGATGGACGTGTACGGGTAAGGAGAAAACCTCACGAATCCATGGACCCTGCATGTCTGCAGGACACTGTTCAAGTTGGTGGAGGCTCTGTAACGGTGTGCGGCGTGTGCAGTTGGAGTGATATGGGACCCCTGTTGCGTGTAAATACGACTCTGACAGGTGACACTTGCGTAACCGTCCTGTCTGATCGCTGTGCTTGGTAGCCGCGCAGTCCGAAGCGCCTTGCCAAGATTCGGGCGGCTTCCCCCGTCGGAGGTTCGAGTCCTCCCTCGGGCATGGGTGTGTGTGTGTTGTGATCATTATTGAGCGTATTTGGGATGCCTTGCAACGTGCTGTTCAGAAGATATCTCCAGCACCTCGTGCTCTTACGGAATTATGGACATCCCTGCAGGATTGATCGTGTCAGTTCCCTCCAGCACTACTTTAGACATTAGTCGAGTCCATGCCGCATCGTATTGCGGCATTCTGCGTGCTCGCGGGGACCGTAAACGATATTAGGCAGGTTTACCAGTTTCTTTGGCTCTTCAGTGTAGTACGTGTAGATCATGGCTAGGACTTTGACATATGTAAGCCGGCCGTTGTGGTCGAGCGATTCTATGCTCTTCAGTCAGGAACCGCGCGACTGCTACGGTCGCACGTTCGAATCCTGCCTCGGGCATGGATGTGTGTGATGTCCTTACGTTAATTAGGTTTAAGTAGTTCTAAGTTCTAGGGGACTGATGACCTCCGATGCTAAGTCCCATAGTGCTCAGAGCCATTTGAACCATTTGACATATGTAAAAACGAAGTTGCAACTCTCAACCGCTTTCGCTAGTAGAGTTTCAAACTTTTAGGCATACATATATACTAATGTGTGGCGACCTGCAGCCCAGGTGTCCGTAGCCTACCCAGTAAGCGACTGGTTTCATAACATGAATGACTCTGGTTCCAATCCCGCTGCTGTTGCTTTATTTTTTCTTTCTCTCCCGCGATTCTAATAATAGGTTTATTATGACTGTGCAAATTATCGTATCTAAGGACTCATTTATTGTTAACATAATCTTCACCTTGACAACTCTGGGTTTTCTCTGACAATTTGGAAATAGTTTACCATTATAACCTTATTCCTG
Source organism: Schistocerca nitens (assembly GCF_023898315.1). Taxonomy (NCBI): domain Eukaryota; kingdom Metazoa; phylum Arthropoda; class Insecta; order Orthoptera; family Acrididae; genus Schistocerca; species Schistocerca nitens. The sequence goes on along the minus strand of NC_064623.1, from coordinate 18,620,474 downwards.
CAGGTACATTTCAAGCCAGCATGAACCCATTTTCCCGGTACAGGTACAGGTACGAAACGACTCACCGGTAATCCAGCAGTTTGGTTTGACCAACCAGAAACAGCTGCATGTGGACAAACAACTTTCAACTGGTGGAGGGAGAAAGGAAACAGCGTCCACAAACACGAAGAATTCTTCATTCGTATGTTAGGGCCCGAGCCAGTAGCATGTCAAAGCTCCAAGATGTCTGAGTTTACGTGTAAATGTATTGACGCACCTGGTCGAACCACTTGGCAGCTAAGTTTCATAAGTACGATTAAAACCGCCGCTTGTGTACAGTGAACAACTTCCTCTCCAAAACAATATCATCGCTACAAAACCTTCTACAGTAATAACACAAGAACACGTGGAAATTGGAGAGGAAACATTTCGTAGAATTTTCGAAATGCAACAGTAAATTTCCGAATGCAGACTCGGTCTCTAATACGAAAACATGAGAAGGATTTTGTTATTAACACTGACCAAACAGGTGTTAGACTTAAAATACCTAACCCATTTACATCAACTGCAGTAGTAATTTTACAGAGCATACAATGCTAGTTTTTGTATGATTGTTCCAGGTTGCCAATATCAGTCAACTTCTGACCAAACTGCCAACAGTGTTCGTTTGCCTGGAAGAGACCGCTGGCTCATTCGAACCAAGAGTGCAAAAAGCGGCGGATGAGCACGCACACAAATACAAAAACGTTGTGATAACATCTTCAAACCGTGGCAAACTCACAACAGTGCTATGAAGGATATTTATAATTGCCGTCTTGAAGCCATACGTGAGAGAAGAACAATTTCTTTTGCTCCTCGATATTTGGGGAAAGCAAACGAACAGGTTTCGTACGACGAAATTTTTCAAGATAGAGAGGGTCTGCCAACATGCAGTATTAAAGCAATTCCTCCAAAACGTACTCCGTTGGTGTAGCCCTGCGACGTTTATTAACGTGAAAAACGTTACAAAGCGACTACAAAATTGCTCGTACATCATCGAACACAATTGGGAGATAGCTTAAAGAAAAAGCTGCATACAAATTTAATCAATCGGACACCATGAGTTGCCTGCACCAATATTCGGTGATATGATCAGATATTCGTGGTACGCCGCCAAAATATGTGACAACCGAGAACCGTATATGAACTTAAACCAAGTTTGTTTTGCAGCAGAAACACTGAAAAAATCGTACTCGTGCGAAAAACTCGGCTTTCATTACGTGTGTTATATGTCTCAATACTAATTGTTTTACATGTTTCTACAGTCAGGACCATCCTTATTCGTGCAGTGTTCCATACGTGTCACAAATGTAGGTACAATAATGTCAATAAAAAGACTGTATTGATCTGATTCAAAATGAGTGTGTGTCCTTTTTTATTTTCAATGTCCTTAGAAAAATATTTTGTTTGCCTTTTTTTTTCAGGACAAATATTGTGCAAATAATAAATGAATCACTAAATACCGATAATTTGGACAGTCACGATAAATATGTTGTTAGAGTTACGCGGGAATAAAAACAGAAAGCGCCAGCAGCGCGGTTCCATCCAAAGACCTTGCGCTTACGAAACTAAGCAGTTAATCACTTGTCTGTTAGCGAACTCACACTATTATATATACGATTGAGGCAATTGTATGCGGAAACGGCTGTAAATGAAAACAAGGCCTGTCTACAGAGCTATGAAGAGGCGTTGCGATGTAGACTTTTTACACAATATTATTGTAGACACACAAAGCAGCTGTGCTTCGTATACTAGAAATACTGTTTATAACTGAGTTCTGAGTGAAATGATTGTAACAGAGAATCTATATTTTGCATTCTATGTTCCTTGATTTGGATGCTGTACTTGTACATCGATACGTGACGCATATGTCTTTGTACGACTGTTTCGTAATTTCAAAGGTACTTTCACAAATATATGTAAATGAAATGTTCTGATATTACCCTACAAACACAATTCATTCTCTTTTTTCGTCTCTAATAAAAAATTTACGAAATGAATACCATGGCAATCCGCATTTGTTAGTTAGTAAACAAATACATCAAAAAGTTACTCTTCACAGTTTGCAACCTTACTGCTTTCGTCATGGATAACTTTGTTTCCAAAGTAGCAGAATTCACTTTGTCCACTTCGTGATATCCAGTTTTGATCTTAAATTCATCGATACTCTCATTTCTGCTTCTCCAATTTCCTTTCATCTTTCTACAGTTTACTCTAAATCCATTGTGCCTGCTCATTAGACTGTTCCTCCCATTCAAAAAGTCCTGCAGTTCTTCCTCACTTCCACTCAGAATAGTACTGTCATTAGCGAATTTTAGCTTTTATGTCGTTTCATCCTGTGTATTAGTGCCGCTACTGAATCTTTCCTTTGTTCACTTAACTGATTTTCGGTGTGTAAACTGACACGTAAGGGCAAAAGATTATCTCCATATGTCATACACCTTCTAATCCGAGCACTTCCTTCTTGGTCCTCCGTTCTCATTTTTCCACCTTGTTTTACACATGGTACACTACGGTAACAGGAGTCATCTGACAGCGATGTGCTAATATGCAGACGGCGGTAGTGTTGTATACACAAGGTGTAAAAGAGTAGTGCAGTAGTGGAGCAGTCACTTGCATTCAGGTGGTTCGTGTGAAAAGGTTCCGAATTGATTATCGTCGCGCGTCGGGAACTGACAGACTTTGAACGCGGAATCGTAGTTGGAGCTAGACATGTGGGATATTCTATTTTGGAAATCGTTAGGGAATTCGATGTCAGAGATTCACAATGTGCCGAGAACACCGAATTTCAAGCATTTCCTGTCGGCACGGACAACACAGTGGCCGACGGCCTTCACTTAACGACCGAGAGCAGCAGCATTTGCGTGAAGTTGTCTGTCCTAACAGACAACCAAGACTGCGTGAAATTACCTTAGAAATTAATGTGGGACCTACGGCGAACGTATCCGTGAGAACAGCGAGACTAAGTCTGGTGTTAATGAACTATGGTAGCAGTCGACCGACGCGAGTGTCTTTGCTAAAACCACGACGTCGCCCGCAGCGCCTCTCCTCAGTTCGTGAACGTATCAGTTGGACTCTAGAAGACTGTAAAACCGTCTCCTGGTCAGATGGGTCCATATTACAGTTGGGAAGAGCTGACGGTAGCGTTCTCAGACCCGAAGAAGCCATGGACCCAGACTGTCAACATGGCACTGTGCAAGCTGGTGGTGGCTCCAAGGTTATGTTTACATGGAATAGACTGGGTCCTTGGTCAAACTCAGCCTATCATCGAGTGGAAATAGTTATGTTAAGTTCGTGGAGACCATTTGCAGCCATTCACGGACTTCATCTTCCCAAACAACGATGCCACGACACTGGGGCGCAACAGTTCGCGACTGCTCTGAAGAACACTCTGGACAATTCGAGAGAATGATCTGGCCGCCCTGATCGCCCGACAGGAATTCCATCGAACGTTTATGGGACACAATCCACAGGTCGGTTCGTGCATAACACCCTGCACCGGCAAGGCTTCCGCAGTCGTGGACGGTCATAGGGGGAGCTAGGCTCAGTACTTCTGCAGGGGGCATCCAACTACTTGTTGGGTCCATGCCAAGTCGAATTACTGCACTACGTCAGGCAAAAGGAGCTCCGACCCGGTATTAGGATTTATCCCATGAATTTTTTCACCTCAACGTATATTAATCGTCTTTTCCTACAGGGTACACGTATTTCACTGAGTAACCATAACGTCTTCAGTCGCATTACGTTATCTATGAAGGTGTTGTCATTCTTCTTAAATCTTGCCAAGAGTATCAAGCGAAACATCAGAACTTCGTCCATGGCGCCTTTACCCTTCCTGAAGCCAAACTGATTTTGCTACATGGTTACGAATTGCAGGAGACGACCCCCGAGAGTATGAGAACAAAAATGTGAAATGCACATATGGGCGTCGCGACAGAGGTAAAGCCACCTGAATGTAGAGATAAAAGATCTTTGACAGTTGTAAAGTGTCAGGCAAATCCAACACCTTCCATGAAAACCCTGACATGATCTAGCAAATCCGGCAGTATGTCACACAGCTCCGAATAAATCGTGACATTAAATTAACCAAAGTAATACGATCAACGAGTGAGCAAATGGAATACCACAGACTAACACAAGAATTCCTAAATGCATGTCTTACCTTCCCACCGTGAGACAGACGCAGTTCCGAGGAGAGAAACTTGAACTGAAGCCGAGAGCAGAATCGTGTAGGCTAGGAGGCCCTACGATAAGGGACGGACACCCACGTCGCCAGCCGAACGCCAAGACCACCCCCAGCCCATGTTAAAAGATAGAGCCCTCCAGAAGAACAGTATAGATCTGATGATAACACTAAAAGGGACACACCAGCTGCAAGTTTTAGCGTGAGACTTTTTCGCGTCTCTGTTACGTAGCAAACATTAAAACCATTGCCCCACCACGAAAAGTATAACGTTTCTCATTGGATAGATAGAATTTTTGTAGGCGGAGCTTAAGGTTAACATTGAGACCCTGGCTGGTCAGTTGAAAACACAGTCAGATAGCTTTTCTTAAACCAACTTTGGTAAATTGTAGTAAGGAGAAGTTAGGGGATAGTTGCTTCCGAGATGGCGAGGTGTGTGGAGCTGTGCTACCCACCGCCCCCTGACGCTGCCTAAATAAACACTCACAAGGTAATGAATGCACATGATGCCGCATTTTTGAGCGCATAAGACTTCACTCAGAACTGCAGAGGTCTCATCTGTTACACCCCCGTTTTGCGTAATACTAGTGTCGATCGTCAGTTAAAGCTCATGGTATTCACATTTGCTACTTGAAGTTAAAATCTGAAACGCGATGATTTTTCTGTTATATAATTATTGAGAAGCCACATCAGCCACTGTAATTTACGACAAGTTAAATAAGTAATTAAAGATAATTGGGGTTCACTGTAGACCATTTTCGATAGTTTTCTCTTTTATCAAAGTTAATTTAAACCTAGATTATAGATGTGATATGGCATAAGTCAGCATTCAATCCATTATAGAACTTGGAAACCCATTCAGGGAATATTCGTTCACATTTTTGTTGAACGCAGTTGGTATTTATCATCCTGTATTAAAATATTTCCTTTTATCAATAGTGCAATTTATAAACAATGTTTTGTGAGTAGAATAAAATTTCCAATGGTAAAGTTAACTGCTTTTTCGACGTTATTTTACCAGCTAACTAAAAATAGGAAAACCTTAAAGCCCTTCCACTAAATTTAGTTAGTATTAAGATTCTTTTACAGGGAGTGCATTGGAGCTGACGCTGAAATCATCAAGTATTTGGTTATATCATCGCTAGTCTCACTGAACTCTTCTGAACTCTGCATGTCATATGTGGTCTGGCGTCTCCTTACCAGCAACAGGTCCCAGGTTCAAACTAGTCAGTTCCCTAAAAACACGCTCAGAGCGTCGTTGCGCGAAAGTTGTAGGGAGACACGACTTAGAACAAACAGACACCACGCAGAATGTTAGACAGTGTAGGTTTCAATGATATAAATCGCTCACGAGAACACACAAATCAAGTGGGGGTGTTCTGAATCCGCTGCACCTATTTGTACTAATTTGTGAGCATGCCGCAATATTACTGCGTGCTTGAATGTGGACGTTCCAAATTGTCTGCAGTATTCTAATGTGTGCTATCTTTCAATCATTGAAACCTCCTCTGTGAAAGATATTTTGCCCAGATCTTCTTTAAGGAATCTTTTCTTGCAGTTTTTCCCAGATTTGGTAAAATCACCCTGCATATTATTCTTGCTAGCAACTTGGAAGTATAAGTCATTAAGTTGATGGTTCGGTAGCTCCCGCATTTTTATGCACCCTAAATCTTCGGAATTGTGTACATGCAACCAGTTCACAATCGTAACGGTATGTCTCCAGTCTCACAGTCTTAAACACGCCAACTTAGAACAGTGGTAGTGTGCTCAAAACCTGCCGCGACCCTTTTATCTTTCACTGCGCGAAACACGCTCTGCGCCTACATCAATACGTGCTGCAACCCACTCTGCTGCCGCGCTTAAGCAGTTGCGGCCTTGACGGGCGCGCCACGTTACGCAAAGCCCTGACCAGACGAGACGACTCGTCGGTGAGAATCGATACGTGGCTGGGAGTTATATTTACCACCCACTGGGCAGCATGTGACGCGAAAAAGGGACGGTAGAGTCAAGGGCGTAAGTGGCGGCGGGACCTTCGCGCGAATACGTAGACGTATTCACATTGCGTTTCCGAGAATGTGGGAGCCATTTTTAAGCCATCCTGCCCTTTCATTAGGTGCTATTCTTGTATAGCTCGCTTGGAACTCTCTACAAGAAAGGAACATAGTTTACGTAGCCCAACGAAACATTAGATTGGTTCATAAGGTTTTTTTTTTCCTTTTTCTTTTTGCGTGTTGGTGTTCCTGTTGCTATGAGTTTATTTATCATTTCTCGTTTTTTACTTCCAGTTCATTGTTGCTCTTTGAGTTTACATATCTTCAGCTGGAGATAGTAAATGAAGGTGTTGATGCTAGAAAATGGAGTACCAAGTGGAGAATTCGGACCATTTCAGACATACACTACTGGCCATTACAATTGCTTCACCAAGAAAAAATGAAGATGATAAATGGGTATTCATTGGGCAAATATATTATACTACAACTGACATGTGATTAAATTTTCACACAATTTGGGTGTATAGATCGTGAGAAATCAATATCCAGAACAGCCACCTCTGCTCGTAATAGCGGCCTTGATACGCATTGGCATTGAGTCAAACAGACCTTGGATGGCGTGTACAAGTACAGCTGTCCATGCAGCTTCAACACGATACCACAGTTCATCAAGAGTAGTGACTGGCGTATTGTCACGAGCCAGTTGCTCGGCCACCAATGACCAGACGTTTTCAATTGGTGAGAGATCTGGAGAATGTGCTGGCCAGGGCAGTAGTCGAACATTTTCTGTATGACGAATACACGCTTCCAATGTGCGTTCACCGCGATGTCGCCAAACACGGATGCGACCATCATGATGCTGTAAACAGAACCTGGACTCATCGGAAAAAATGACTTTTGCCATTCGTGCGCCCACGTTCGTCGTTGAGTACACCATCGCAGGCGCTCCTGTCTGTGATACAGCGTCAAGGTTAACAGCAGCCATGGTCTCAGAGGTGATAATCCATGCTGCTGCAAACGTCGTCGAACTGTTCGTGCAGATGGTTGTTGTCTTACAGACGTCCCCATCTGTTGACTCAGGGATCGAGACGTGGCTGCACGATCCGTTACAGCCATGCGGATACGATGCCTGTCATCTCGACTGCTAGTGATACGAGGCTGTTGGAATCCAGCACGGTGTTGCGTATTACCCTCCTGAACCCACCGATTCCATATTCTGCTAACAGTCATTGGATCTAGACCAACGCGAGCAGCAATGTCGCGATACGATAAACCGCAATTACGATAGGCTACAATCCGACCTTTATCAAAGTCGGAAACGTGATGGTACGCATTTCTCCTCCTTACACGAGGCATCACAACAACGTTTCACGAGGCAAAGCCGGTCAACTGCTGTTTGTGTATGAGAAATCGGTTGGAAACTGTCCTCGCGTCAGCACGTTGTAGGTGTCGCCACCGGCGCCAACCTTGTGTGAATGCTCTGAAAAGCTAATCATTTGCATATCACAGCATATTCTTCCTGTCGGTTAAATTTCGCGTCTGTAGCACGTCTTCTTCGTGGTGTAGAAATTTTAATGTCCAGTAGTGTGTTTTTCTGTCTGGTAGGGGTGTCAGCAGCAGAGGCAGCGAGAAACGTTTGCGCCATGTGTGGGCATACCGCCATTGGGCATTGCACGGCAAGAAAAAGATTTCCTCGTTTCAGGAGAAGCCTTTTGACATTTTATGACTCTCCACGTTCGGGGTGTGATGGAGATCGTTTTAACGCATTAACCTACAATTTTAACCGTCAGTGTACTCGACAACTGGCAAATGTGATAAACGGCGATTATTCCACCATCGCGCGACATTTGCATGCAGTGCGGAAGGTTCAAAGAAGGTGTGCATGGTTACCGTACGTTCTAAGGCAAAACCACAAATACCAGCGTGTGGCAGTATGTGCATCTCTGCTTGCTCATAATCAATTCGTTCCTGAACAACACCGACCAGTCCTAACCTGTGTCGTTACTGGTAACGAGAAATTGCATTTTTATACACCCATAAGGAACAGAAAGAAATGGGTGAGACCAAACACAGCAGCAACTCCCCATACTGCATACTGTGTGGTGTACTATCAATTGTTTCCCCAAGGTGTAGCCATCAGTGTTGACATTTATTGTCAACAACTGAGACGTCTTGCAACAGCAATCAAAGAACAACGACCAGGAAGACAGCGTTAAGTGACGCTACTCCAGGAGCCGGCTGGTGTGGCCGAGCGGTTCTAGGCGCTGCAGTCTGGAGCCGAGCGACCGCTACAGTCGCAGGTTCGAATCCTGCCTCGGGCATGGATGTGTGTGATGTTCTTAGGTTAGTTAGGTTTAAGTAGTTTTAAGTCTAGGGGACTGATGACCTCAGGTGTTAAGTCCCATAGTACTCAGAGCCTTTTGAACCATTTTTTTATATGCTATCTTCGCCAACAAAGATACTACAAAAAGACAACAGTCCATCAAACAGCCAATCTTTGCAATACTACGAAATGTTACCAAGATCTGATTGCATACTTTTTCAGACAGTACTTCGTTGCGGATAACCGAAACATCTGCAGACAGTCTGAGACTACTGTCAATAAAGTCTGCCAGACTATTAGTGTACGACAGGAACAGCAAGAGGCCCAACACACTTCCCTGGGACACACCCGACGTTGCATCTACATCTGACGCTGTGTCTCCAACCAAGGCAACATGCTGCATTCTCCCTACTACTAAATCTTCTATCCAGTGAGGAATTTCGATTGCTACTTATACTCTCGTACTTTCGATAGCAGCTGCGGGTGTCGTATTAAGTCAAATGTTTCACGGAAGTCAGGAAATACTGAATCTTCCTGATTGCACTGACACATGGCTTTCAGTGTGCGAGTTGAGTCCGGAATACAGTCTGGTTGGAATGGAGCTGGTCATTGTCCTCGGGATACCTAATTACATTTGAGCTGAGAATATGTTCTGATATTTTACAGTAAATTTATGTCAAGGACATCGGAGGGGAGTTTTGTGTATCACTTGTGCTACCCTTCTTGTAGACGGGTGAAACCTGCGCTGTTTCTAACTAGTGGATGCATGTTTTTGTTCGAGATATCTACGGTATATTATGGTTAAAACAGGGCTAACTCAGCCGGTATAGAATCTACTACGGAGTCAAACGGGGATTGGACTTTCGTTCAGCTGTTTCTCAATACCTCTGGCATCAATAATGTATCCCACTCATGCTTCAGTGATGCAGGAATTAAACTGGGCCAATAATACTGCATTTTCCTTTATAAAGAAAAATTAGGAAACGGAGTTCCTCATTTCTGCTTTTGCTTTTCTACTCTCAATTTCACTTCCTGTCTCTACTGTGAGAGTCTAGAGATCAGCTTTGGTGCCACCAACAGTATTTAGACATGGCCAGAATTTCTTTGAATTTTGTAATGGAACTTTCCATAATATTCTATTATGGTCAAAGGTCTCTGTTAGATTCCTTTCGTGCTATTTTGCTCAACTTATTGTTGTTTACGTCATACATTTGCATCTCTAAATTTACTGTGGTACTTGTAAATTCATCTGTGAGGAGAGTGAGCAGTGTAATACGTTATATTCACATATAAAGAAGAACAACTTGTCATACAACACTTTCAAACACGTTTTTATATGTAAATTCATATCATACAGTTTCCTATGAAACCCACATCCGCCTCCTTTACGCAGTGTATATGATGTCTCAAGATATTGTCATCTCCTTCCCCTCTGGTGTGGAAGGATGAATGAGTGAGAGTATTTGTAGTTGCATGCTGGGCGGTAGCAGAGAAGTTCTGTCTGCTAGAGAACAGTAGCACCAACGTCTGAGTAGGGCCCACGCTAGTCAGTCTGCGGCCAGTTTCTTAAGTGGTAAAACCTCCGGGTAAGCGCGTGTTTGGTGAGTCCGAAGGACAATGAAATTCTTAAGTTTTCAGCCTAACTGAAATATTAATTACTTTTCTTACAGATGTACATCGAAAATGTTTTATATATTATTTTAAATCGGGATGCAGTGCGATTTCAGTATCGGTTTCGGAGTGTATTGCGATAGTTGCTTTGTTTGCACTCCAATAAAAGGAAATTGGAAGCACGTTGTCATGAGGCGTAATGCTGATTAAAATCATCGCCCTTTAGTGTGAATGTGCGTATAAGTATTTTTCTCTTTGAAATTCTTGAAATTAATAATTTCTCTTTGTGTTCAACCCACGTGGTGCGTGCTTTGTAGTAGCAGTACCACGTGCTCGTAAAAGTGTTTGAGCCATCAGGTCAATACTATGACGTTATTAACGCAGTTCGGAAGTTTCTCTTGTAACCACGTGATCTTTGTCTAAACTTCCAGTACCAGTCTGTGGTTAAACAATGGGAACACGACTACCCCAGGAGCGGAATTTCTTTGCTTAAATAGCATGGATTGGTGATGGTTCATTTCCTTTTTAGTGTACACTTTTGAACTATCCTCGTGTGCTTGTTTGAATGCGGTATCCCATCCTGTTGCCTATTTTTTGTTCCCTATTCTTATAAAATCACGTATTATGTTAATTGAAACCCCTCTTAGTAACACTTTCCTTAATTAATTTACAACAGAAAAAAAGGCACCAGCTTTGAGACAATCTTAGCATATGTTATCCGTTTTATTGAACACTGATGACCCTTAAAATAAACATGAAAGTTTAAACTTAGTTTACTTTCTTTGAATCTAACTTTCTCCATCATCTGTTTACTTACAATAATAATAAAATGATGGTAAATGAGCTGATAGTGTGGGTGACTATTGCTTAGATTTAAAGCTGTATAACAGTAATAAGAATTTGTACATCAGTCACCCACGCATACTTTCCACCCTAAGTTCGGAAGGTTTTAAAAACACTAGGCTCATTATAATGGTATTCGCTAAGGCTTAACGCAGACCTCTCTTGAGAACAGAAATGTGTCATTCGGCACCTTCCTATCGGCAGCTCTATGCGGTGTTTCACGCCTAGCGTGCAGTAGTCGTGTTAGAAGTTTCTTTAGAGGGGCTGAATGCCTCGGAGGATCCCTCCCATCATGAACTATTCTTCTACGCACGTACCTGCTCAATGTATGGTCAACTAGTTGTTTTACACATAAGCCATAGTTCTACAATGTAGAGCCAAATTTTTGAAGTATCTCACTGATATGTGAGACATGACTGCCTCTTTATCTAACTTACCGAGCACCTAAATCTTACTGCTGGTTGTATTTACATTTTTGTACACTGGAAACAAAGAAACTCATGCACCACGAAGGAATTATCCGAAGGACAGAAATGGGTAGTTGAGACAGACACACAAATGACTTCAGTTTCAGAAAAATTGGCTGATTTATTCAAGAGAAGCTTCATAAATGCAACAAGTCAATAACGCTTTGGTCCACCCCTGGCCCTAATGCAAGCTGTTGTTCAGCTTGGTATTGATTAAGAGACTTGTTGGTTGTTCTCCTGAGGGGTATCGTGCCAAATTGTGTCCAAACGAGGTGTTAGATCGTCAAAATCCCGAGCTGATTGGAGGGCACTGCCCGTAATGCTCCAGACGTTAAAAATTGGGGAGAGAAGCGGCTACCTTGCTGGCGAAGGTAGGGTTGCACAAGCATGAAGACAAACAGCAGAAACTCTCACCGCTTCTGGGTGGGCATTATCTTGCTGAAATGTAAGCCCAGGATGGCTCGCCATGAAGGGCAACAAAAGCAGGGCGTTGAACATTGTCAACATACTGCTGGGCCGTAAGGGTGCACGGTGGTGGTCTGGGGTGCGTCGACGATGTACTGTTCCACGTTTTGTTGCCCGTGAAGCCTGGCAAGCCACCCTAAGCTTCAAAATCAGCAAGATGACGCCCGCATACACCCGGCGAGAGTTTCTACTGCTTGTCGTAGTGCCAGCGAAACCCTACTTTGGCCTCCAAGGTGGCCGGATCTCTCCGCAATTGAGAACATTTGGAAGGTTGTGGGCAGGGTCCTCCAAACAGCTGGGGAATTTGACGAGATGACGCTCCATGTGGACAGAATTTGGCACGTAATCCGTAAGGAGGTCGTCCAGAAACTCTGTCAATGCCGAGCATAAGGGCTAGAGGTGCACCAATACTTTACTCACTTGCTCAGTTTGTAAAACTCTTTCTATTGAATAGATCATCCTTTTTCGAAATTTTAATCATTTGTTTCTCTCTACACGTACATTACATCTACCGATTGCTTTCCCATTCGGTTAATACCTTCGTAGTGCGTCGTTTGTTTTCGTATTGCAGTGTGTTTTAATAATAATGTTGCTATAACTGTGGTATCGATAGGTCCGATGCCACAGCGTAGGTTTACGTTCGTAGGTTGGCACTACGAGAGCGGACGAACTACGCCGACCACAGCGCCCTCTAGCCGACGCTGTGGAGCTCAACCAGCGCCGCTGTACTTTCTGCCCTTTTCATCAAGAGGAGATGGCCTGGATACTATCAGGGTAGGCTAACGTGCTATTGAGACTACGACTTCACACCTACGTTGAAAGGCGTGCACTTCATTCGCCATTCAGTGCTCCCATTTCATAATTCTAATCCACGTATTCTGGTATTCGGTAAACTAATAATTCAGGTAATATTAATAATTTTTATGGGTTGCCTGATTTATTTGACGATTTTTACAGCTTGGCGCCAATAATTTTCTTTATTTATGGGCGAGGGCAGCAGTCTTCCTAGCAGCCATGATGGCTCCCCGTTTCCTATCCTTTTTCCGATCGCCAGGGTAGCACGCGTTTGAAAGTTCAGTACTGGCCAAAATTTCTCCCGCTCTCAGTTCCCCAACCTGCCTTACCAACCTTGTAACTGATATTTCTCCTCAACTTTAACGACGCGAGGTCGCCTCCCTGTCAAATTGCGGCCCTATGATTGGCCAGTTCAGGTGCGCGCCCGTTTTTCGCGGGAGGCCGCGGATGGATAGCGGACAAAGGGGCAGCAGGGCAGTTCTAGTGTGACCGTGCCTGAGGCTGGAGGTGCTGCTTCCAGGAGATGAAGTTCGGTAAGCATGACCACCGACGTGCACTGTAGATTCGCGCCTGCGGCGCAGGGGGAACCTTAAAGGTCATTTTACTGATGTGCGCTCCTTGAATTACGGTTTCTGCAATGTTTTCCGTGTTATAAGACTGTAGGGTTTTCCTTATACAGTCGGGCATAATGTGCGAGACGTGTTGGTTAGTCACAGAAGCTTGCAGTACGGCAGTAAAGTGCATACATTCATGCTCACTTTTTCACTTCGTCCGACAGTAGCTCTTTCAGCTCTCCCGTGTAAAATTCGACTCAGAATTTATGTCTTCCAAGCTTGAAAACTTGTGCCCTTTCTCCTACGCCACGTGGTGAGTGTCTGGCGCCCCTTCATGTTTCGTTAACGTAGTCGGACCGCGATACAAAGTTATATGAATAGTTTCGCGTCTTGCTGGTTGCATTCCTTTAGTAAAAGAGGCTACCTAGCGATTCACCCACAGTAGCATCTTTCTTAGTCTTTGGCTGATTCATGCTGGTGGTCGTTGCATGCCTGCAACCCCTTCCTTTAGTAAATTGGACCAATTTGATAATACGGCGATCGTCCCTATAATTCCTTGTCTCCTGGTATCGTGGCTTATTACGAACGAGCGTTGGGGCAAGCTGCTCAACTCAATTCTTTCTTCCCCCACCCCCATTTGATTGTATAATTGTTCAGTATTCAACTGTTAAATAAAAGAGTCCTTTACTCTGTACGTTCTCCCTTTCATTGCGTGAAACCATCCTTAGTGTCACAGTAGAATAATGAAGAACTATAACTGTTGCTACAAGGTCGTGCAGGTGTCGCGCCATTAATGATAGGATCAAGATTCAATATCGCGCGCTTGGCACGACCATTGAACGCATGGCACCGATAATAGTAATAATAATTTTCAATTATCCCCCATTCATAAACTGGGAAGTGTTCACGGCTCAGTGTGAGTACGTGAGCACTAAACCCACTTGATGTGGTGAAAGTGGTGGCCTCTGTTTTACCTAGCTGGTTTAAAAAAAAAAAAAAGAAAAAAAAAAGAATATCAAAAATTACAGCCCCTACACAGAGGGATAGTAACCTGTAAAATAAAACGAGCAACCGCTTTTAACGTGCTCATCAAGCCTAAGTTATGTGTGATTCAGTTGCCATTGACTAATATTCTCTATTAAATGTTTTTTTTTTTTTTTACGTTACATGCAGTACCGAAGTGATTCACCTCTCCCGCTCCTACTCGCTTCCTTCATTCGGCCTACTTTGCACATCACAGCAGCTGACCCACGCGCAGCCTTCCAGGTGGGATACAAAAATAACAGCCTCATCGTCATGAAAGCCATTTCAATGCGGACATCCTAAAATAAATCAGGGCTATTTGTTATCACTAGAGCGAATATACTTCCATCACGAGTGAGCATAGAAACTATCTGTTTTAGGCAGTCTTTGGAGAAAGCGTTTAGTGATGTTTCGCAGGCTGTCTTTACACGCCAAGCACTTACGAAATTGTTTGGACGATTTAGTCTCTTTCCATAGAAAGAGAGTGCTTGCGGAACATATCTATTCTTCCAATAATTGTCGGGTGTGTAGCCGGCTCCCGTCGACAATCTGCCAAGGTATTTCGGCCCAGAGACGTCCGGCCATCTTCAGGTGAGTAGACAACTACTGAAGAGCACAGGTGCATTATTTATGCACGCATGCGGAACGTGCATGCGTCAGGTGATGACATGCGCGAGAAAGCTGAGTTGTGTGTGCTGCCCTCGGTGGTGGAAGTGAGAGATGACCTAATCACTGAGTATTAATTCCGCTGTGATTGGTTAATTTTAATTATAGGATTCCAGTTTTTATCCAGCTGAAAGCCACTGTCACGATTTACAAGGTCATCGTCAAGACGCATTTCCACCGAGCCTTGTGACTGCTGCCACGCTGGGTAGCCGCGCGGTCAGGGGCGCCTTGCCACGGTCCTCGCGGCTCCCCCCGTCGGAGGTTCGAGTCCTCCCTCGGGCACGGGTGTGTGTGTTGTCCTTAGCCTAAGTTAGTTTACGTTAGGTTAAGTAGTGTGTAAGCTTAGAGACCGATGACCTCAGCACTATGCTCCCATAAGATCTTACCACAAATTTCCAAAATTCTTTTGATTATTGTTGTTGTTGTGGTCTTCAGTCCTGAGACTGGTTTGATGCAGCTCTCCATGCTACTCTATCCTGTGCAAGCTTCTTCATCTCCCAGTACCTACTGCAACCTACATCCTTCTGAATCTGCCTAGTGTATTCATCTCTTGGTCTCCCTCTACGATTTTTACCCTCCACGCTGCCCTACAATGCTACATTTGTGATCCCTTGATGCCTCAAAACATGTCCTACCAACCGATCCCTTCTTCTAGTCAAGTTGTGCCACAAACTTCTCTTCTCCCCAATCCTATTCAATACCTCCTCATTAGTTACGTGATCTACCCACCTTATCTTCAGCATTCTTCTGTAGCGCCACATTTCGAAAGCTTCTATTCTCTTCTTGTCCAAACTGGTTATCGTCCATCTTTCACTTCCATACATGGCTACACTCCATACAAATATTTTCAGAAACCACTTCCTGACAAATCTATACTCGATGTTAACAAATTTCTCTTCTTCAGAAACGCTTTCCTTGCCATTGCCAGTCTACATTTTATATCCTCTCTACTTCGACCATCATCGGTTATTTTACTCCCTAAATAGCAAAACTCCTTTACTACTTTAAGTGTCTCATTTCCTAATCTAATCCCCTCAGCATCACCCGATTTAATTTGACTACATTCAATTATCCTCGTTTTGCTTTTGTCGATGTTCATCTTATATCCTCCTTTCAAGACACTGTCCATTCTGTTAAACTGCTCTTCCAAGTCCTTTGCTGTCTCTGACAATTACAATGTCATCGGCGAACCTCAAAGTTTTTACTTCTTCTCCATGAATTTTAATACCTACTCCGAATTTTTCTTTTGTTTCCTTTACTGCTTGCTCAATATACAGATTGAATAACATCGGGGAGAGGCTACAACCCTGCCTCACTCCTTTCCCAACCACTGCTTCCCTTTCATGCCCCTCGATTCTTATAACTGCCATCTGGTTTCTGTACAAATTGTAAATAGCCTTTCGCTCCATGTATTTTACCCCTGCCACGTTCAGAATTTGAAAGAGAGTATTCCAGTTAACGTTGTCAAAAGCTTTCTCTAAGTCTACAAATGCTAGAAACGTAGGTTTGCCTTTTCTTAATCTTTCTTCTAAGATAAGTCGTAAGGTTAGTATTACCTCACGTGTTCCAACTTTTCTACGGAATCCAAACTGATCTTCCCCGAGGTCCGCTTCTACCAGTATTTCCATTCGTCTGTAAAGAATTCGCGTTAGTATTTTGCAGCTGTGACTTATTGAACTGATAGTTCGGTAATTTTCACATCTGTCAACACCTGCTTTCTTTGGGATTGGAATTATTATATTCTTCTTGAAGTCTGTGGGTATTTCGCCTGTCTCATACATCTTGCTCACCAGATGGTAGAGTTTTGTCATGACTGGCTCTCCCAAGGCCATCAGTAGTTCTAATGGAATGTTGTCTACTCCCGGGGCCTTGTTTCGACTCAGGTCTTTCAGTGGTCCGTCAAACTCTTCACGCAGTATCTTATCTCCCATTTCATCTTCATCTACATCCTCTTCCATTTCCATAATATTGTCCTCAAGTACATCGCCCTTGTATAAACCCTCTATATACTCCTTCCACCTTTCTGCCTTCCCTTCTTTGCTTAGAACTGGGTTGCCATCTGAGCTCTTGATATTCATACAAGTGGTTTTCTTCTCTCCAAAGGTCTCTTTAATTTTCCTGTAGCCAGTATCTATCTTACCCCTAGTGAGACAAGCCTCTACATCCTTACATTTGTCCTCTAGCCATCCCTGCTTAGGCATTTTGCACTTTCTGTCGATCTCATTTTTGAGACGTTTGTATTCCCTTTTGCCTGCTTCATTTACTGCATTTTTATATTTTCTCCTTTCATCAATTAAATTCAATATTTCTTCTGTTACCCAAGGATTTCTATTAGCCCTCGTCTTTTTACGTACTTGATCCTCTGCTGCCTTCACTACTTCATCCCTCAGAGCTACCCATTCTTCTTCTACTGTATTTCTTTCCCCCATTCCTGTCAATTGTTCCCTTATGCTCTCCCTGAAACTCTCTACAACCTCTGGTTCTTTCAGTTTATCCAGGTCCCATCTCCTTAAATTCCCACCTTTTTGCAGTTTCTTCAGTTTCAATCTGCAGTTCATAACCAATAGATGGTGGTCAGAATCCACATCTGCCCCTGGAAATGTCTTACAATTTAAAACCTCGTTCCAAAATCTCTGTCTTACCATTATATAATCTATCTGATACCTATTAGTATCTCCAAGATTCTTTGATTAGTGAATTCGAAAAACTGGAAAAAATTTTTCTTTTATTGCATTCTACTGAGTGTCCAATGAAAATAAAATGTTCTGTTGCTGCTGATCTTAACGGTTGCCAAAGGCAGGTCTATCTTCCGTGTTCGTGTTTGTTGTACAGAACATGAAAGATTCTTTGTTGTTTTGTATTTACTTAATTCTTTTTTAGTAACATGATTATTGAATTGTGTTAAAATGCTTGTATATTCACCCTTTGTGATAAGCTCTTTTAATTCTTTTTCTAAATATTGTTTGATAACAGCATCATAACCACTAACTGGATCATCCACTTCAACTAATTTTCTATTTTTAAAAATAACATAAGTCTTAGTATGATAGAAAATTTCACTTAATTCAATCCGAAACTTTTAATTACATTTTCTATTTTTAGTTTTATTTCATATTTATTTTAAATATACTGCGAGAATATATATATATATATATATATATATATATATATATATATATATATATATATATATATATGCCTACTGAGCAAACTCCAAGGGAAGAAAACCCTAAGGTCTACCGATGTCAGCGAACCTGAATTAAGGCACAAAAGAGAGGGAGACAGAAGGAGAAAGGCGGGAAAGGTGCCTCTTTCAGGGAACAGACGGAAGCCCCTGAAAACAGAGTGTAATGAGGGGATTTAAGTCCCCCAGCCCCCGTCACTTACCAGTGGTACTCTACTCAGAGATCGCCTAGGTAAAACTAGCAACATGGACAGGGCAAGAGAAGTACATAGAGACAAAAGATGAACAAGTCTAACAGACCATGCAAAGGGGGAGGAGGAGAAGAGTAAAAGAGCAGGTAGAGTGAGGACTGGGCTGGACTAACAAGCCCTGACAGTTACAGTCTGAGGTCGGTAGAGGAGGTAACAGAGTCTTCTGCCAACCCCTCTGTGGGCTAATAAGTTCAAGTGGCCCTCCTCTGAAGAGAGTGGTAAAAGCCAACTCCACAAATAAAACGTAAAACTAAGTCAACCGCTGGGGATTCAAGGAGATTAAGAGTCCGCCAAAGGGCTGATAGCTTGGAGAAGTCCAGGAAAATGTGGACCACCATCAAACGGGAGCAACAACGACAGAGGGGTATGCCCTCGCTATGGAGGAGATGACTGTGAGTCAGCTAAGTGTGGCCAATGCAGGGTCGGCAAAGGACAGTAGAGAGCATGTGAGAGACTGCGTGGGGACACCCACAGATTCATAGTCTCCTTTATCACTCGCGGTTTGTTTGGTGAAGTCACAGTGAGCCATTTCATGCACCTGGCACCTGAAAACTGACGGTGTAATACCCACCAGAGGACTGTTTCTAGAATTCTGATCTCAAGAGTCAGGTTACTGGTAGCCAGTTTTGCCAGGCTTTCAGCGAATTAATTTCTTGGGATTCTGACGTGGTCCACTGTCCAGGCGAAGGTCAGTGAACAATCATACTGTTCGAGGGCATAAGGGAATCCTGTATAGCAATGACCAAGGGATGGCGATGGTAGCACTGGACGAGAATCGCTTCAGATGAGAAAGTACTCATCAACTGCAGGAACAGATATGTTCAAGAGAACAAGAGATGGCTACGAACTCTACCATGAAAACACTACAGCCATGTGGCAAAGAGAACAGTTCAGTATGTCCCACGTGAGTATAAGTAAAGCTCACACGACCACCAACCATCGAGCCATCAGTGTAGGCTACTTCTGAAACCTGGGAGGCGTCAAGGATGGAGATAAATTGGTGGTGAGGAGCCTCAAGATGAACTTTCAGACCTTGTGGCAGGCCAAGACGAAGCTGTGGCCAAGGGATGCACCATGGTGGTGTATGGGATTGGTCCAGAGAAGAGGCTGAAGAAGGACAACTGAAGTTCACAGAGGGCAGACCAGATGCAGATTGCCATCGTAATCCCTCATAGATTGCCATCGTAATCCCTCATCGGGGCCACCATTGCAGGAGATGGATTATCGTCTCTGGAAGTGACAGCAGTTTCGATACTTAGGGGAGGTGCCAACATAGGTAGCATAACAGACAAGCTGTTGTTGGCATCTGATCCTCAATGGAGGGACCCCAGCCTCGACAAGTAAGCTGCTCACAGGGCTGGTTCTAAAGGCTACTGTCACAAGTCAAACCCCACAGAGGTGTATCAGATCCAGTATTGGCAATGCTGAGGGAGATTCCAAATCATATGACAGACTCCCATAACCAAGATAGGGTTGCACCAGGGCTTGAAGGTTGCAGAAGCGTAGTGCTATCTGCACTCCAACTGGTGCTATTAAGGTAATGAAGTCTATTAATGTGCAGCCAGCACTTTCGCTTAAGCTGGTGAAGATGAGGAATCCAGGTCAACAGAGAATCGAAGACCAGTCATAAAAAGTGATAATTCTCCACCACACTGAGTAGCTGGTAGTCAGTGTGAAGTTCTGATTGTGGGTGAACAGTACGACATCGACAGAAGTGCATCACAGGAGTCTTGGTGGAGGATAATCGAAAGCCATGAGTGAGGGCTCATGACTGCACCTTTCATATGGCGCTTTGCAGTCGACGTACAGCGACAACGACACAAGGGGAGTACAGAGACCTGCAGGACCCCATTCCCTTGGATATGTGGGTACTGTGGGAGGCACCCACTCTAACCTGCAGCATAGGGTGCGAAAGGAAGTTCTGAATTAAAATCGTGAGCAGGCCGTGGAGACCCACTCGCGTAAGGTAGCAAGAATGTCGTTTCGGCATGTGATGTCATAAGTCTTTTACAGGTCAAAGATGTGGGTTATAAGGTGTTGACGTCAGGCAAAAGTTGTTCCGATGGCAGACTCCAGGTAAACCATATTATCAGTAGCAGAACGGCCTTGGAGAAAACGACCCTCGGAAGGAGCCAGAAGACCCTGAGACTCAGGGAGCCAAGACAATCACCGGCTCGCCATGCATTCAAGCAACTTACAAATAATAGTGGTGAGACTTATTGGGCGATAACTGGCCATTTCTAGAGGGTGCCTACCCGGTTTCAGTATTGGGACAATGATGCTTTCTCGCCATTGCGATGGGAACTCACACTCACTTCAGGTGCAGTTAACTATGGCAAGGATATGACGCTTACGATCCATCGGTAGGTACTTGATCATTTCGTTGAGGATGTGGCCTGGCCCTGGAGATGTATCAGGGCAGCGGGATAGGACACTGATGAATTCCCATTCACTGAATGGAGCATTGTATGGCTCCAGATGGCGTGTATTAAAAGATAATTGCTTTCACTCCAAGTGCTGTTTTAGGACACAAAAGACAGGTCGATAATTGTCAAACGCTGAGGCTTGAGCACAGTGCAGAGCAAAATGTTCGGCAAAGGCATCTGGGTCAGCGTAGACAGAGCCATTCGTGGTAACGTCAGGTACACCTGCAGGTGTCTGGTATCCATAAACACACGTGATATCAGCCAAAACCTGCGAAGGAGAAGTACGTGGTCCAATGGTTGAAACGCACAGTACCCAGTTTCCCCAATTCCTGAACTTTTTATCGCTGAAACTAGTTGTTTCCCAAAAAATGGTAAAGTTTGTGTCTGCCAAAGGACACCAGTTTTAGTAAATATATCTTACAACACTGTATTAAGATAAGTATTTGTTTTCTGTCCAGCAAACAGCGATAGTTAATTCATCATCATACAATTCGATGTGGTCTTTTTGAACCGGCGTGTAACGTAGTGTCCCTACAGATTCTTCAATTTCTACAGGTCTTGAGCTTCCCGTTGCCAGTTCACTGTGGCTATCTTTCTTACGACTCTGTCCCAATTCTCCGGTGGTCTCCTCCTTGGCCTTCTTTGGTAAATTGGGCTCAAATGCAGCACTTGTTTTGACCACTTGCCATCTTTTCTTCGAGCGACATGACTAGCCGACTACTATTTCGATGAATTTACTTTCACCATTATGTCGCTGACCTTTGTTGCCTAGCTAATATCAACTGCCTTCTTTCTGTCTTATTTTGTGTAGCCCAGCATTGATCTTCCCATTCCTGTTTGGGCTACTCTTAGTTTTCTAATAATGAACTCATTTAATTTTTATATCTGACAGCCGTACGTTATTGCTGCAATGTACTGTTGTCAAAAACTGTTTTCGTCAGCTCTACCGACAACTTAAACTTCAAAACTGAAGAATATCTTCCGTAAGTTCACCAGCCTAATTTAATACGTCGAAAATAGACATATTCCGTGACTCTTTGCAGCTTCGTACTTCCAACAGATAAATTTTACTCCAGTGTCCATTCATCCGTCATGATCTTGGTTTTTACCATTGCTCATTCTTAGGCCAGCTTCACAGCGGATTAACGCAAGTTAACTAACAAGTGTCTGAATATATTCTATACTATTTGCAAACAGAACATTATCATCAGCTAGCCTCTGGTTATTTAATCTCTTTCCCAGAATCTGGATTCCCTTCGTTTACCAGTTCAATTTAGATGGTTCAAATGGCCTTAAACATAGCTGGATGTCTGATCGAGTCGAATGCATTATCAAAGTCTATGAAGACAATGCAAAGAGGAAGATGGTACTCATTTGCTCTACTTGCCGTTTCATGGAGAGTTAGGATAGTGTGGCGTTTATACCACATTCCTGCCCACGTTTACTAGATTTTTGTTGCTATATTTTATGTATGAGAAGACTTTGCTATGGGAGGTTAGCAAGCAGGTAGGATCATAAAGCAGACTCACCGAACGAAGCGCCATATGGCCACATAGCGTGAGAACGGCCGGGTGAGCCTGAGATATATCGTACTGGAGCAGAGAGAGAGACAATGGGGATTCACCTAACGTGCTAGGTGTCAAAATGAGAATCGTTTATTATTTATATCTACTTTTTAATTATTGCCAAAGGCCCTGCCGCAGTGACAACACCGGTTCCCGTCAGATCACCGAAGTTAAGCGCTGTGGGGCTGGGCTAGCACTTGGATGGGTGACCATGCGGTCTGCCGAGCGCTGTTGTCAAGCGGGTTGCATTCAGATCTTGTGAGGCAAACAGAGGAGCTACTTGAAAGAGAAGTAGCGGCTCCAGATTCGTAAACTGCCACACGGCCGGGAGAGCGGTGTGCTGACCACGTGTCCCACCATATCCGTATCCGGCGACGCCTCTGGGCTGCGGATGACACGGCGGCCGGTCGGTACCACTGGGTCGGCCATGGCCTGTGGGCGGAGTTTACGTTGTTTACTATTGAAATATTAATATACAGCTCCAGCCGTGGTGCTGACGTTACTTGCACTGAGAACTTGTTAATAATAATTTCAGCATCACTCTCAGGAAATGGTAACTACAAATTTTAGTTACTGTCATTGTTTATTGCTGGTAAGGGAGGACCAGTTATAAGTGCGCCGTGAGAGGGTAGGCGCCAAACTGTTAAGACAGCTGCCTACTAGTCTACGGTCGCCTCCCGAGTAGGTAATGCATGAATCTGTGTATAAAAACCTCATCACATTTAAAGATGGAGCAGTATCTTGACAAACTGCTACGGATAACGTACTTGTGCAATGCTGTGTTAATCCGAGGCATCCTGCGATCGTTTATCGAGGTGGCAACACGCGAACGAGTGTGTGAAGTGCAACTCAGCGTAAGGCCGGGATTAATCGTTACAATTGCCTCGGAAAACGTACTTGCGTGATCTCATGTGGATTCTAAGATCATGTGAAGCATTTTGTGACGTGTGCTCTGGTCGGGAATCAGCAATTAATGACCGGAAATCTTGTTATGGATATTAACGGTAGACTGGCACCAGAGAGGCAATTCTGACGCTGCGGTTGGTAACGGGAGCAAGACTAAAGAAAAATGAAGACACGTTCATAGAATTTGTCGACTTGGAAAAAGCGTTCGACACTATGAAATGGTGCAAGATGTTCCAAATTCTAAGGAAAAAAGGAGTAAGCTGTAAGGGGAGTCGGGTAATATACAATATGTACAAGAGCCATGATGGAATAGCAGGCGTGGACAAAGTGCTCGGATTAAAAAGGTTGTAAGAGAGAGACGTAGTCTTTTGCCCATATTTTTCAATCTGTACATCGAATGAGCAATGATGGAAATAACAGAAGTTCAAGGGGCGGAATTAAAATTAAAGGTGGAAGGATATCAACGATACGATTCGCTGATGACATTGCTGTCCTGAGCGACTGTGAAAAAGAATTACATGATCTGCTGAGTGGAATGAACAGCGTAATGAGTCATAGTATGGATTGAAAGTAAATGGAAGAAAGACGAAAGTAATGAGAGGTAGCAGAAATGAGAACAGCGAGAAACTTAACATCAGGATTGATGGTCACGAAGTAGATGAAGTTAAGGAATTCTGCTACCTAGGCAGTAAAATAACCAATGACGGACGGAGCAAGGAGGACATGGAAAGCAGACGAGCACTGGCAAAAAGGGCATTCCTGACCAGGAGAAGTCTACTAGTGTCAAACATAGGTCTTAATCTAAGGAAGAAATTCCTGAGAATGTACGTTTGGAGCACAGCGTTGTATGGTAGTGAAACAAGGATTGCAGGAACACTGGAACAGAAGAGAATCGAAGCATTTGAGATGTGGTGCTATAGACGAATGTTGAAAATTAGTTGGACTAATAAGATCAGGAATGATAACGGTCTGCATAGAGTGGCGAGGAAAGGAATACGTGGAAAATACTGACAAGGAGAAGCGACAGGATGATAGGACGTCTGTTAAAACATCAGGGAATTACTTTCATAATACTAGAGGGAGCTATAGTTGGCAAAAATTGTAGAGGATGACAAAGATTGGAATACACCAGCAAATAATTGAGAACGTAGGTTGCAAATGCTACTCTGAGAAGAAAAGGTTGGCATAGGAGAGGAATTTATGGCGGGTCGCATCAAACGAGTCAGAAGACTGATGAGTCAAAAATACTGGCTTTAGAAACTGTTTTACTAATTTTGCGGTTGGACTAATATAATAAAATTATTTTATGATTCTCATTAAGTCTAGCATTTAAACCTACGTCACATTATTATGCACTCTTTATTGCATAAAGAAATGGCTCTCAGCATTATGGGACTGGACATCTGAGGTCAACAGTCCCCTAGACCCAGAACTAGTTAAACCTAACTAACCTAAGGACATCACACACATCCATGCCCGAGGCAGGATTCGAACCTGCGACGGTAGCAGCAGAGCGCCTAGAACCGCTCGGCCACAGTGGCCGTCTATTTCACAAACGTTACAGTTCGCGACCGACGGAGAAAAAACAAATTGGGACAACGTCTACGAGATGCGAGGTGAGCAAGATGCCGACAATTCAGTTACGAGAAGTAGGGGAGAGTGGGGTGCGGGAACATGTTGTGGCGGACGATATTTCAAACAAACAATTGCCTTCCGCTATGATAGTGTTAGGGACCCGTGGTCTAGGGGTAACGTCTTTGATTCATAATCAAAACGTCTTCGGTCCAAGGTTCGATCCCCGCCACTGCCTAAATTTTGATAAATAATCAGCATTGGCGGCCGAAGACTTCCGGCATAAGAAGTCAGCCTCATTCTGCCAACGGCCTTGTCAAAGATGGCGGAGGAGCGGATAGATGTTCAGGGCACTCTCTTGTCCTAGGGGTGGGAAATTGCCCCTAAAGGCGGAAGAATCAGCAATGATCAACGACATGAGGATGCAGAAGGCAATGGAAACCACTGTATTAAAGACACGTAACGTGTATCCACAGGACATGTGGCCTGTAATTGAAGAAGTGTCATGATGATCTCTCCATTGGCAAAAGATTCCGGAATAGTCCCCCATTCGGATCTCCGGGAGGGGACTGCCAAGGGGGAGGTTACCATGAGAAAAAGATTGAATAATCGACGAAAGGATAACGTTCTACGAGTCTGGGCGTGGAATGTCAGAAGCTTGAACGTGGTAGGGAAACTAGAAAATCTGAAAAGGGAAATGCAAAGGCTCAATCTAGATATAGTAGGGGTCAGTGAAGTGAAGTGGAAGGAAGACAAGGATTTCTGGTCAGATGAGTATCGGGTAATATCAACAGCAGCAGAAAATGGTATAACAGGTGGTCGATTCGTTATGAATAGGAAGGTAGGGCAGAGGGTGTGTTTCTGTGAACAGTTCAGTGACCGGGTTGTTCTAATCACAATCGACAGCAGACCAACACCGACAACGATAGTTCAGGTATACATGCCGACGTCGCAAGCTGAAGATGAACAGATAGAGACAGTGTATGAGGATATTGAAAGGGTAATGCAGTATGTAAAGGGGGACGAAAATCTAATAGTCATGGTCGACTGGAATGCAGTTGTAGGGGAAGGAGTAGAAGAAAAGGTTACAGGAGAATATGGGCTTGGGACAAGGAATGAAAGAGGAGAAAGACTAATTGAGTTCTGTAACAAGTTTCAGCTAGTAATAGCGAATACCCTGTTTAAAAATCACAAGAGGAGGAGGTATACTTGGAAAAGGCCGGGAGATACGGGAAGATTTCAATTAGACTACATCATGGTCAGACAGAGATTCCGAAATCAGATACTGGATTGTAAGGCGTACCCAGGAGCAGATATAGACTCAGATCACAATATAGTAGTGATGAAGAGTAGGCTGAAGTCCAAGACATTAGCAGGAAGAATCAATACGCAAAGAAGTGGATACGGAAGTACTAAGGAATGACGAGATACGTTTGAAGTTCTCGAACGCTATAGATACAGCAATAACGAATAGCGCAGTAGGCAGTACAGTTGAAGAGGAATGGACATCTCTAAAAAGGGCCATCACAGAAGTTGGGAAGGAAAACATAGGTACAAAGAAGGTAGCTGCGAAGAAACCATGGGTAACAGAAGAAATACTTCAGTTGATTGATGAAAGGAGGAAGTACAAACATGTTCCGGGAAAATCAGGAATACAGAAATAGAAGTCGCTGAGGAATGAAATAAACAGGAAGTGCAGGGAAGCTAAAACGAAATGGCTGCAGGAAAAATGTGAAGACATCGAAAAAGATATGATTGTCTGAAGGACAGACTCAGAATACAGGAAAGTCAAAACAAACTTTGGTGACATTAAAAGCAACGGTGGTGACATTAAGAGTGCAACGGGAATTCCACTGCTAAATGCAGAGGATAGAGCAGATAGGTGGAAAGAATACATTGAAAGCCTCTATGAGGGTGAAGGTTTGTCTGATGTGATAGAAGAAGAAACAGGAGTCGATTTAGAAGAGATAGGGGATCCAGTATTAGAATCGGAATTTAAAAGAGCTTTGGAGGACTTACAGTCAAATAAGGCAGAAGGGATAGATAACATTCCATCAGAATTTCTAAAATCATTGGGGGAAGTGGCAACAAAACGACTATTCACGTTGGTTTGTAGAATATATGAGTCTGGCGACATAGCATCTGACTTTCGGAAAAGCATCATCCACACAATTTCGAAGACGGCAAGAGCTGACAAGTGCGAGAATTATCGCACAATCAGCTTAACAGCTCATGCATCGAAGCTGCTTACAAGAATAATATACAGAAAAATGGAAAAGAAAATTGAGAATGCGCTAGGTGACGATCAGTTTGGCTTTAGGAAAAGTAAAGGGACGAGAGAGGCAATTCTGACGTTACGGCTAATAATGGAAGCAAGGCTAAAGAAAAATCAAGACAGGTTCATAGGATCTGTCGACCTGGAAAAAACGTTCGACAATATAAAATGGTGCAAGCTGTTCGAGATTCTGAAAAAAGTAGGGGTAAGCTATAGGGAGAGACGCGTCATATACAATATGTACAACAACCAAGAGGGAATAATAAGAGTGGAAGATCAAGAACGAAGTGCTCGTATTAAGAAGGGTGTAAGACAAGGCTGTAGCCTTTCGCCCCTACTCTTCAATCTGTACATCGAGGAAGCAATGATGGAAATAAAAGAAAGGTTCAGGAGTGGAATTAAAATACAAGGTCAAAGGATATCAATGATAC
The DNA here is from genome assembly GCF_023898315.1 of Schistocerca nitens. Classification (NCBI taxonomy): domain Eukaryota; kingdom Metazoa; phylum Arthropoda; class Insecta; order Orthoptera; family Acrididae; genus Schistocerca; species Schistocerca nitens. The sequence goes on along the minus strand of NC_064623.1, from coordinate 18,592,925 downwards.
GATTCGCTGATGACATTGTTATCCTGAGTGAAAGTGAAGAAGAATTAAATGATCTGCTGAACGAAATGAACAGTCTAATGAGTACACAGTATGGTTTGAGAGTAAATCGGAGAAAGACGAAGGTAATGAGAAGTAGTAGAAATGAGAACAGCGAGAAACTTAACATCAGGATTGATTGTCACGAAGTTAATGAAGTTAAGGAATTCTGCTACCTAGGCAGTAAAATAACCAATGACGGACGGAGCAAGGAGGACATCAAAAGCAGACTCGCTATGGCAAACAAGGCATTTCTGGCCAAGAGAAGTCTACTAATATCAAATACCGGCCTTAATTTGAGGAAGAAATTTCTGAGGATGTACGTCTGGAGTACAGCATTGTATGGTAGTGAAACATGGACTGTGGGAAAACCGGAACAGAAGAGAATCGAAGCATTTGAGATGTGGTGCTATAGACGAATGTTGAAAATTAGGTGGACTGATAAGGTAAGGAATGAGGAGGTTCTATGCAGAATCGGAGAGGAAAGGAGTATGTGGAAAACACTGATAAGGAGAAGGGACAGGATGATAGGACATCTGCTAAGACATGAGGGAGCTGTAGAGGGCAAAAACTGTAGAGGAAGGCAGAGACTGGAATACGTCAAGCAAATAATTGAGGACGTAGGTTGCAAGTGCTACTCTGAGATGAAGAGGTTGGCACAGGAAAGGAATTCGTGGCGGGCCGCATCAAACCAGTCAGTAGACTGATGACAAAAAGAAATGATAGTGTTACGTTATCATCAATTGTACTAAACCCTTCACGGAACCCAGATTGCTCAGTAGCTTGGGCTAGGTCAAGTGTAGAGCTCAATCTGGTAGTCAAAAATTTAGTAAAAGCTTTGTACAGTGTCGACTGGAGGCTGATAGGGCGACAGTTCTTTACGTCTTTAGTTCTGCTTTTCTTACGTATTGGGATTTTTTTTGGTTTTTTTCCAATCTCTTGGTCATTTTCCACTCTACCTAAGTGCTTTATACATTCGTCACCAAGCAGCCACTTATTAAGTTAGCGTGTCCCCACGCGTCAGCTGCCACCTGTTTCTGTGGTGAAGTGCAGCCCGGCTGTGTACAGGCTCTCGGTGTACACAAAGTGCTCCCCCCGACCTCTCAGCTGGTTGGCTTGCAGAGGGACGGACCCGCCTGGAGCGTCTAGGCTGCCTCAATTACGTGATTGCTTCCAGAGCGGGCTCGATGCCTCTCCACTGGCGGTCGCGGCTCGCTAAGTAGCTCCGCCCGGTCCATCATTCCCACCCTCCCTCCCGCCCTCCTTCCCTCTCTCTCTCTCTCTCTCTCTCTCTCTCTCTCTCCACTAGAACCGCGTCCCATGTCGCACACCACTGTCTCACTCGATCCCGACACTGTGCCACAACTAACGTTTGCTTATCACTCACAACACTTTTGCTTGCTTCTCTAAGAATGTGCAACAAAATAATATTGCATCATCAAGCAATGACTTTATAAAGGCTATGCCCAAGCGTTTTACTGTATATAACAAGGTCTTGGTCACTTAACACATATCTTTATTTACAACGCCGTTTCCACTACTGTCATCATCACATCTGTAATTAATACACTGCTGGACATTAAAATTGCTACACCACGAAGATGACGTGCTACGGACGCGGAATTTAACCGGCAGGAAGAAGATGCTGTGATATGCAAATGATTAGCTTTTCCGTGCATTCACACAAGGTTGACGCCGGTGGGGACACCTACATCGTGCTGACACGAGGAAAGTTTCCAACCGATTTCTCATACACAAACAGCAGTTGAACGGCGTTGCCTGCTGAAACGTTGTTGTGATGCCTCGTGTAAGGAGGAGAAATGCGTACCATCACGTTTCCTACTTTGATAAAGGTCGGATTGTAGCCTATCGCGATTGCGGTTTATCGTATCGAGACATTGCTGCTCGCGTTGGTCGAGAACCAATGACTGTTAGCAGAATATAGAATCGGTGTGTTCAGGAGGGTAATACGGAACGCCGTGCTGGATCCCAACGGCCTCGTATCACTAGCAGTCGAGATGACAGGCATCTTATGCGCATGGCTGTAACGGATCGTGCAGCCACTTCACGTTCTGTTTACAGCATCATGATGGTCGCAACCGTGTTTGGTGACATCGCGGTGAACCCACATTGGAAGCGCGTATTGGTCATCGGCATACTGACGTATCACCCGGCGTGATGGTATGGGGTGCCATTGGTTACACGTCTCGGTCACCTCTTGTTCGCATTGATGGCACTTTGAACAGTGGACGTTACACTTCAGATGTGTTACGACCCGTGGCTCTACCCTTCATTCGATCCGTACATTTCGGCAGGATAATACACGACCGCATGTTGCAGGTCCTGTACGGGCCTTTCTGGATACAGAAAATGTTCGACTGCTGCCCTGGCCAGCACATTCTCCAGATCCCTCACCAATTGAAAACGTCTGGTCAATGGTGGCCGAGCAACTGGCTCGTCACAATACGCCAGTGACTCGATGAACTGTGATATCTTGTTGAAGCTGCATGGGCAGCTGTACCTGTACACGCCATCCGAGCTCTGTTTTACTTAGTGCCCAGGCGTATCAAGGCCGTTATTACGCCAGAGGTTGTTGTTGTGGGTACTGATTTCTCAGGATCTATGCACCCAAATTGCGTGAAAATGTAATCACATGTCAGTTGTAGTATATTTGTCCAATGAATACCCGTTTATCATCTGCATTTCTTCTTGATGTAGCATTTTTAATGGCCAGTAGTGTATCAAGGAAACATGCACTGAAACGGCAAAGGAGCTGGTATAGGTATGCGTATTGAAATACACAGATGTGTAAACAGGCCGTATACAAAGCTGCGGCCGTCAATGCCTATATATAAGACAACAAGTATCAGGCGTAGTTGTCAGATAGATTACTGTTGGTACAATGGCAGGTTATCAACATTTATGTGAGTTCGAACGTGGTGTTATAGTCGGCACATCAGCGATGGGACACAGTAGCGATGAAGGGGGGATTTTCCAGTACGACCATTTTACGAGTGTACCTTGAATATCAGGAATCCAGTAAAACATCAAATCGCTGCGACCGGGAAAAGATCCTACAAGAACGGGGCCAACGTCCACTGAAGAGAATCGTTCGATGTGACGAAACTGCAACCCTTCCGCCATTTGCTGCAGATTTTAATGCTGGATTACCGACGAGTGTCAGCGTGCGAGCCTTTCAAAGGAACATAATCGATATGGGCTTTCGGCACTGAAGGCACAGTCGTGTACCCTTTGCCTGGGCCCGTCAACGCCGGCATTGGACTGTTGATGACTGGATACTCGTTGCCTGGTAGGACGAGTCTCGTTTCAAATTGTATCGAGCAGGTGAACATGTACGGGTATGGAGACAAGCTCATGGGTCCATGGAGCCCGCATGTCAACAGGGGAATGTTCAAGGTGGTGGAGGGCCTGTAATGGTGTGGGGCGTGTGCAGTTGTAGTGATGTGGGACCCCTGATACGTCTAGATATGACTCTGATACGTGACTCGTACGAAGCCATCCTGTGTGATCACCTGTATCCATTCATGTCCATTGTGCATTCCTACGGATTTGGGCAGTTCCAGCAGGACAATGCGACACCCCACGCTTCCAGATTTTCTGCAGAGTGGCTCCAGGAACACTCTTCTGAGTTTAAACACTTCCGCTGCCCACCGAACTCCCCAGACTTAGACATTGTTGAGCATACCTGGGATGCCTTGCAACACGCTGTTAAGAAGAGACCTCCACCCCCTCGTACTCTGACTGACTTCAGCTCCGCAGGATTTCCTTGAGCACTACTTGAGACATTGTCGAGTCAATGACACATCGTCTTGCGGGGCCCCTACACCATATTAGACAGCTGTACCAGTTTTTTTGCCTCTTCAGTGTAAGAACGAGACGTGTTTGTTATACAGGGTGTCCAATATTAAAGTCCCAGTTCCAAAACGCTATACAAAGGGATCTACTACTCAGACTGACATCAGGTTAGAAGAGTGCATTACTGACGCAGGACGAAGCGTTATAGAACAAAAATAGAAACGAAAACATCGAAAACTGAACCAAGAGATGGCGCTGATCTTGAGTTTGCGTCCTAGACGCGCAACATGACTCTCTCCATGAACGATCGGGCGCTGCTGGTAAAACTGTTTAACAGGAACGTTGAGTGTGCGCCAGTGTCCCTGCAAAAGTTCCGGACACTCGGGCGTGTGAAAAATGGCATTGGTCAGGTTCCTGCTAAGGGTCTGGAGAATATGATTTGAAAATTCGAGAAGACAGGTCATTTTGGAGCTCAGTGTGACAGAGGGAGGAAAGCAGTTGATCCAACGCCTGTGAGAGACGTGGTCACAACACTGCAGGATGGATCGAGCGGTGGTGTGCGAACATGCAGTGCACGGGCAATTGCCCAATCGTTGGACATGCCTGCCAGCATGTTACGCAAAATCCTACGAAACATCCTGCATTGCCATCCATACAAAATCATCCATAGGTATTATAATTAAACTTTCCTCGAGACATTAAGGCCCCATTGTTATCTACAATAAGGATGGAAACTGAAGTAATAAATTAAAATTTGTGCCACGGCCAGGACTTGAACCCAAGTCTGCTTCACTACAAGGCAAGAATGTTAACCATAGTAACTATACGTTATTCATCTTGAGCTGACTGCTATCTTATTTAAAAGAACCACACCAGAAGCATTTCGCTTTCGATTTCGAAGCATCTTCCGCAGTTATTGGTGTTGCTTCACGTAATCTGCTCCTTCCCTCCTTGCTAGCAGTGGTTGGTGTCGACAGGGTACATTTCACTTCTGCACTTGGCAGTTTATGGCATTCTGCAGTATTTCTTGACCTGCAATATTCACAATTGACCGTATAGTTTAAGGAAGTCAATTGTAAATCCTGCAGGTCTTTGACCTATTGTAATGAAGTGGAAAGTTGAGTAAAATGATCTCAATTTACTATTTAAATTATTTGTATTAGATTAGCCGAGCGGTCTGAGGCGCTGCAGTCATGGACTGTGTGTCTGGTCCCGGCGGAGGTTCGAGCCCTCCCTCGGGCATGGGTGTGTTTGTCCTTAGGATAATTTAGGTTAAGTAGTGTGTAAGCTTACGGACTGATGACCTTAGCAGTTAAGTCCCATAAGATTTCACATACATTTGAACATTTCTTTGTATTAAATGTTGTATTAAATGTTATATAATCATGTGGATTTTGTGTCGACATGTTAATGTATTTAAATATTAAGATTTTTGTATACAACTATGTACGAGCTGGTCCATACCTAGGGACCTGCATTGTATAAAATGAAAAGCAGCAGTTTTGCCCATTTGCAACGGAAGTGAGTTGGCGCGCGCCAAAATGTGGTTGGCGAAGGCTAAAAGGTGGAACAGGAGTCAGTCGGCAGCTAGCTACTGGACAGTATGGTCTGAGCAGCAACTGAGGGAGCAGTGCAAGTACCGGGGGTAGCATCCAGTACCTGGTTGTAATATGGAAAGGCCTCGGATGTGTGTATGGCTGTAAAATGGTGCTCTGTTAGTGGAAAAGGCTCTAGTGTTGGAAATGTCGTGCCAAGAAGAAGATAATAGAGTCAATTCAATCCAGAGGAGAGACCGCTAGCCGTTATGTACTCGCCACCTATATTGCGCAATCACTTCGGAAGTTACAAGAGATCAGAATTCTGTCAAAGTATGAACCAGTGCATTTAAGTATTGTGTAATTTGCAGTAATAAGGTAAATTTTGTGAAATTTCTGTCCGATCCTTGATTTGGTTCCTCTCATTATACCTCTCAGGATCCACTCCACATAAATACTGACATCCGAGAATCTTGTGCGTCTAAAACTAATGAAAATAAATATTTGTTTATTTGCGTAATTCTGAATGCAAAAAGATATGCAGAGATACTGTGGTTTCAATTGAAGTTAGGGGAGGAAGTAAGTGTTGCATTTATAAAACCTCCATAGTGATTGATATGCTTTATTTAAAAGTGTTTGTGCTTTAAAGATTAACTGCTTTAAATTCTGTTAGTGAAAATTACTGGTTGTATTACTGGCAACAAGACAGCACGTTGTCTCGAAGTTAGTTAAAGTCTAAATACACTAGAAGTCTCACAAGCTGCGACATCGTCCCGAAAAAACTCAGTGACCCGTATATGTAAAAAGTTTCCTTTAATTTACGTCTAAGGTCACAATCTTTTCTGTTTAACAGATTACCGGTTTCGGTCTTTAATGACCACCATCAGATCTGTCTCATAAAAACAAAGTGCATTAGGACTTTGTTTTTATGAGACAGATCTGATGATGGTCATTAAAGACCGAAACCGGCAATCTGTTAAACAGAAAAGATTGTGACCGTAGACGTAAATTAAAGGAAACACTAGAAGTCTTATTGAAAGTTATATAGAGAAAACTGCCGCCAATAACTGTTTTAAAAACCATGCAAGGTGAGTGAAATTACTGAAAAGTGTGTTTAGTTTGCTTTATAGTAATTGACAGTTTACGGATCGCCAATTTTGAGTTGCTTGAAATGAATAAACCTGCTTGAATAATAAATATATTAATTGCAGGTGAAGGAAAATTTGAGTTTTGTGTACTTCCTGTGATGAAAATTGGAAAGTCAGTTTGAGAGCACCCACCAACAACTTTTCTCATTGAAGATAAAGTTACTGTAATTTCTCTTATCTATAAAAATAGAAACGATATTACTTCTTAATGAGCATAAAAATCCTACTGCAAGTGACGTTTAGTTATATTTGTACTACATGGAAAGTAACTATTGAAACAAGACTATGTCCATGTTCAATTTTGGTTTAGTAGTGTCTTTCACAATATTTGATGATGAGATAATTTGTATATGAAAAAGTATTACTACTAAGAAGAGAGAGAGCTGTTAACTGTTTCTGTGAGAACTTGAATATACTGTTAACATCACTGTACCACTTGTCAGATTATGGTAGAGTCCTTTGTACTTCTTTGAGAAAGAAGTAATAGCGTCCATTTATCATAACTGTATACAGATTATATAAAAGTAATGTTTCACATTACTATGCCTAATTAGGCTGGAGACCGTTTTTATTTCATTTAAGTAAACTTGGTTACTTAAAACATTTTCCAAATTTCAATCTGTAGCTTACTGGTTTCTTCTGTAGCACTAAATTCAGGTTCGATAAGCCAAGTCCATTAGGTAATTCACGGTCAATTTACAAAAATCCTCCTTGAGGGTAACATTAACAGCGTCGTAATTCAATAATTGGTAAAACACCGTATGTTAATAGAGTACTGGCCATTAAAATTGTTACACCAAGAAGAAATGCAGATGATAAACGGGTATTCATCGGACAAATATTTATACTAGAACTGACAGGTGATTACATTTTCACGCAATTTGGGTACATAGATCCTGAGAAATCAATACGCAGAACAACCACCTCTGGCCGTAATAACGGCCTTGATACGCCTGGGCATTGAGTCAAACAGAGCTTGGATGGCGTGTACAGGTAAAGCTTGCCCATGCAGCTGCAACACGATACCACAGTTCATCAAGAGTAGTGACTGGCGTATTGTGGCGACCCAGTTGCTCAGCCACCGTTGACCAGACGTGTTCAGTTAGTGAGAGATCTGGAGAATGTGCTGGCCAGGGCAGCAGTCGAAATTTTTCTGTATCCAGAAAGGCCCGTACAGGACCTGCAACAAGCGGTCATGCTTTATCCTGCTGAAATGTAGGGTTTCGCAGGGATCGAATGAAGGGTAGAGCCACGGGTCATAACACATCTGAAATTTGCGAGCATCATGATGCTGTATACAGAACATGGATTCATCCGAAAAAAATAACGTTTTGCCTTTCGTGTACCCAGGTTCGTCGTTGAGTACACCATCGCAGGCGCTCCTGTTTGTGATGCAGCGTCAAGAGTAACCGCAGCCACGGTCTCCGAGCTGATAGTCCGTGCTGCTGCAAACGTCGTCGAACTGTTCGTGCAGATGGTTGTTGTCTTGCAAACGTCCCCATCTGTTGACTCAGGGATCGAGACGTGGCTGCACGATCCGTTACAGCCATGTTCAGAAGGGATACATTAAATACAGTTGGTGTTGGAGTATTTATTGCTGTCAGAGTCAGTTTGCCTTGTAGCAATATTGAAGGAGATACTTCGAGTGAAATAGTATGGGTAGAAGTTATATCTGACAATCTGAACAAACTATTAATTGGATCGTTTTACCGACCACCCCGACTAAAAAGATATAGTTGCTGAAAGTTCAAAGAAAACTTGAGTGTCATTTCAAATTAAGTACCTCGATCACACAATTATAGTCGTTGGTGACTTCAGTCTACCCTCGATATGCTGGAAAAATTATACGTTTAATGCCGTTTTGAAGAATAAGTTCATCAGCCCGCTAAAAGCGTAAATGGTTGTGAAAGCATACTTGACCTTTTAGCAACAAATAATCCTGGCCAAACAGTGAGTACCGTGACGAATACAGGGATTAGCGAACACAAGGCAGTTGCTGCTTGGCTGAGTATCGTAACACCGACAACCATCAAAAATAAACGCAAAGTATACCTATTTAAAAAAGCTGATAAAAATGCTCTTAACGCTTTTTTAAGAGACAGTCTTCACTCTTTCCGATCTGATGATGTAAGTGTAGAAAAGTTGTGGAATGTTTTCAAAGAGCAATTGATAGATATATACCACATAAAGTAATACGTGAGAGTACTGATCCCCATCGTACACAAAACGGGTCATAGCGTTGTTGCAGAAGCAACGAAAAAGCATGCCAAATTTAAAAGAAAGCAAAATCCCCAATATTGGCAAAGTTTTACAGAAGTTCGAAATATGGCGCGTACTTCAATGCGAGATGCTTTTAATAATTTCCACAACAAAATTCTGTCTCGAAATCTGGCAGAAAACCCAAAGAGATTCTGGTCATATACAAAGCACACCAGTGGCAAGACGCAGTCAACACCCTCACTGCGCGACAACAACGGTGAAGTCACTGAAGACAGAGTCACTAAAGCACAGTTATTAAACACGGTTTTCCGAACTCCTTCACCAAAGAAGACGAAGTAAATATTCCTAAATTCCAGTCAAGAACAACTGCCAAGATGAGAAACACAGAAGTGGATACCCTCGGAGTAATGAAGCAGCTTAAATCACTTAATAAAGGCAAGACCTCCGGTCCAGATTGTATACCAGTCAGGTTCCTCTCAGAGTACGCTGATAAAATAGCTCCATATGTAGCAGTTATATACAACCACTCCCTCATAGAAAGATCCGTACCTAAAGACTGGAAAATTGCTCAAGTCACACCAATACCCAAAAACGGAAGTAGGAGTAATCCGCTGAATTACAGGCCTGTATCACTAACGTCGATTTGCAATAGGGTTTTGGAACATATACTGTATTAGAACATTATGAAGTAACTCGAAGAAAAGGATTGACACATAGTCAGCACGGTTTCAGAAAATATCGTTCTTGTGTGAAACACAACTGGCTCCTTTCCCTCACGGAGTAACGAGTGCTATCGACAGGGGATGTCCAACTGATTCCATATTTTTAGATTTCCAGAAGGCTTTCGACACAGTTCCTCACAAGCGACTTCTAACCAAACTGCGTGCCTACGGAATATCGCCTCAGTTGTGAGACTGGATTCGTGATTTCCTGTCAGAACGGTCACAGTTCGTAGTAATAGACGGAAAGTCATCGAGTAAAACAGAAGTAATATCCGGCGTTCCACAAGGAAGTGTTATAGGCCCTCTATTGTTCCTGCCTATATTAACGACATAGGAGACAATCTGAGTAGCTGTCTTAGATTGTTTGCAGATGATGCTGTCATTTACCGTCTTGTAAAGTCATCAGATGATCAAAACGACTTGCAAAATGATTTAGATAAGACATTTGTATTGTGCGAAAAGTGGCAGTTGACCCTGAGTAAGGGAAAGTGTAAAGTTATTCACATGAGTTCTAAAAGAAATCAGCTAAATTTCGATTACGCAATAGGTCACACAAATCTGAAGGCTGTAAATTCAACGACATACTTAAAGATTAGAATTACAAATAACCTAAATTGGAACGATCACATAGATAATATTGTGGATAGAGCAAACCAAAGACTACGATTCATTGGCAGAACACTTCGAAGGTGCAGCAGGTCTACTAAAGAGACTGCTTACACAACGCTTGTCCGCCCTAGTCTGGAGTATTGCTGTGCCGTGTGTGATCCGCATCAGGTGGGACTAAAGGATGAGATCAAAAAAGTACAAAGAAGGGCAGCTCGTTTTGTATTATCACAAAATAGGGGAGGTAGTGTCACAGAAATGATACGTGAATTGGAGTGGCAATCATTAAAACAAAGGCGTTTTTCGTTGCGAAATTTCAATCACCAGTTTTCTCCTCCGATTGCGAAAACATTCTGTTGGCACGCACCTACATAGGGAGAAATGATCATCACGATAAAATAAGAGAAATCAGGGCTCGCACAGAAAAATTTAAGTTCTCGTTTTTCCCGTGTGTTGTTCGAGAGTGGAACGGTAGAGAGACAGCTTGAAGGTGGTTCATTGAACCCTCTGCCAGGCACTTTATTGTGAATAGCAGAGTAATGACGTAGGTGTAGATGTAGATGTGAATATACAAAAATGATCTGGATGAGAGGTGGACAGCAGTCTGCGGTTGTATGCTCATGAAGCTGTGACGTACGGGATGGTGTTGAAGATGAGTTACTGTAGAATGATGCGAGATGGCTTGGAGGGAATTCAGATTTGGTGTTATGAATGGCAGTTTGTTCTAAACGTAGAAACATGTAAGTTAATGCCGATGGGAAGGAGAAACATCGCTGCAATGTTAGAATACTGTATTGGTGCAGTGTTACTTGATACAGTCACGTCGACCCCCCCTTTTTTTTTCCTTTATTGATTTTCAATTCCCCCCGAAGGGGGTGGGCTGGCAGCAGCTTCGTACGCTGCTCTACAGCCTACAGACTTTTATTTTAAAAAAACGGAAGAAGAAAAGAAACAAGAAAAACAGGCGATAAAACGGTGACTTAAATTGTAAAACGGCGGAAAATTGTGGAAAGTTAAAACATAAAGCAAAGGGGTTGGTAATGCTAATAAAATGCACAGGAATCAGGCAAGTAACGTAGTAGACACACAATTAAAAAAAAAACGTGGCGGCAGTCTGGTTTCAGTCACGTCGATTAAACATCTAGGCTTAGTGCTGCAAAAGTGATACAAAATGTAACGAGAACGTAAGGTCTGTAGCAGGGCAAGAGAATGACCGACTAACGTTTCTTGGGGGAATTTTTGTAAGTTGTGGCTCACCTATATAGGAGACCGTCGATAGAAAGTCGTGTTGTGGCGTAAAGTCAAGTGGTGGCACGCCAGTCGGGAACGACGGCTGCGAGAAGACGTCAGCCAATTGCACGCTGACCGACCGCTCTCCAGGACGACAACGCGACATCAACGGCCCCTATGTAGGGAGGACATAAGCGCCGCGACCGACTGACGACGCCGTAGGTGAATATTAGCTTCTAGACTAGCGACTTGTACAGCAGCGACTTAGGATTGTCTATGCTGAAGGGACTTGATTATTTCGTATGTCGCCCTTTCCTTGATACACTTCCGTGTAATTGGCAAAGTTAAGTACTCGATCTTTCCTTGTTTCTAATAAAACTCATTAATACGGTTTGTTTGAATTGTTTATCTAGCGAACCGATAAGACAGGACTCCTAAACTGCTCATATTCGATGACAAGCTTACAGATATAAAAAGTTGAGCGACCCATTCTTGAGTTCTGCTGCAATGTCTGGTATCTCAACAGGTCGAATTAAAGAAAGATATCGAAGCAATCGAGGAGCGGGCTGCGAGATTTCTTGATAGTATTTTCGAGCAACACGCAGGTATTACAGAGAAACTTTATGGACTGAAAAGCGAATTCCTGGTAGGAACGCGATGTGTTTTTTCGAAGAATGGTACTGAAAATTTTACACAATCGGCATTTAAGGGCCTACTGCAAAATTATTCTCCTGCCACATACGTACATTTCGCGTAAGGTCAGCGGAGGTAAGGTAAGAGAAATTAGGGCTTCTTACGGGAGCATATGGACAGTCGTTTTTCTGTCGCTCCGTCTGCGAGTGGAACAGGAAAGGAAGTGACTGGAAGTCGTACAAAGTGTCCTGCACAATGCTTGCGGAGTATGTACGTAAATGTAGATGGAGATGAAGTAAAACTTCACTGTTCGCTATACTTTCTAACATTGCCATTGTAAAATTCACGAGTGTGCTATAAGATAGGACTTCAGAAGTAAGCGTGTTTGCGGAATATGGAAGGCCTTTTATGAACGACACATTTGTAACTCCGGCGTGTGACTGTGTACAGAAAATACTCTATGGCATTGTCCCATTACCTACCCTGCATTTATCGTGAATTTCTGGCCGTGCACAAAGTCTCAAGCGACTGTAAAAAGGTACAGGTGACTCCGATATATACGAAGGGTGGAAGATTGGACCCGAAAAATTGCAGACCAATATCCGTAACTTTTGATGGTGCTGGTCCTTGAACATATTCTTAGATCGAATAAAATAAACTTTCTTGAGACTGAGAAGCCTATGTCTACGAATCAGCATGGCTTGAAAAGGTATCGATCTTGTGAAACTCAGCTTGCTATTTTCTCACATGATATACTGCAAAGAAGGGAAAGCAGAAAGGTGGAAGGAGTATATAGAGGATCTACATAAGGGCGACGTTCTTGAGGACAATATTATAGAAATGGAAGAGAATGTAGATGAAGATGAAATGCGAGATATGATACTGCGTGAAGAGTTTGAAAGACCTAAGTCGAAACAAAGCCCTGGGAGTAGACAACATTTCATTAGAACTACTGGTAGCCTTGAGAGTGCCAGCCCTGACAAAACTCTACCATCTGGTGAGCAAGATGTATGAGACAGGCGAAATACCTTCAGACTTCAAGAAGAATGTAATAATTCCAATCCCAAAGAAAGCAGGGGTTGACAGATGGGAAAATTACCGAACTATCAGTTTAGTAAGTCACGGCTGCAAAATACTAACACGAATTCTTTACATACGAATGAAAAAACTTGTAGAAGCCGACCTCGGGGAAGATCAGTTTGGATTCCGTAGAAATGTTGTAACACGTGAGGCAATACTGACCCTACGAGTTATCTTAGAAAATAGATTAAGGAAAGGCAAACCTACGGTTCTAGTATTTGTAGAATCAGAGAAAGCTTTTGACACTGTTGACTGGAATACTCTCTTTCAAATTCTGAAGGTGGCAGGGGTAAAATACAGGGAGCCAAGGGCTATTTACAATTTGTACACAACCAGATGGCAGTTATAAGAGTCGAAGGACATGAAAGGGAAGCAGTGGTTGGGAAGGGAGTGAGACAGGGATGTCATTTAATCTGTATATTGAGCAAGCAGTAAAGGAAACAAAAGAAAAATTCGGAGTAGGAATTAAAGTCCATGGAGAAGAAATAAAAACTTTGAGGTTCGCCGGTGACATTGTAATTCTGTCAGAGAGAGCAAAGGACCTCGAAGACCAACTTAATGGAATGGACAGTGTGATGAAAGGAGAATATAAGATGAACATCAATGAAAGCAAAAAGAGGATACTAGAATGTAGTCGAATTAAGTCGGGTGATGCTGAGGGAATCACATTAGGAAATGAGACACTTAAAGTAGTAAATGAGTTTTGCTATTTGGGCAGCAAAATAACTGAGGATGGCCGAAGCAGAGAGGATATAAAATGTAGGCTGGCAATGGCAAGAAGGGAAATTTGTTAACATCGAGTATAGATTTAAGTGTCAGGAAGTCTTCTCTGAAAATATTTGTAGCGAGCGTAGCCGCCTATAGAAGTGAAACGTGGACGATAAATAGTTTAGACTAAAAGAGTATAGAAGCTTTCGAGATGTAGTGCTACAGAAGAATGCTGAAGATTAGATGTGTAGATCACATAACTAAAGAGGAGGTATTGAACTGAATTGGGGAGAAGAGTAATTTGTGGCACAACTTGACTAGAAGAAGGGATCGGTTGGTAGGTCATGTTCTGAGGCATCAAGGTATCACTAATTTAGTATTGGAGGGCAGCACGGGGGGTAAAAATCGTAGAGGGAGACCAAGAGATCAATACACTAAGCAGATTCAGAAGGATGTAGGTTGCAGTAGGTACTGAGAGATGAAGAAGCTTGCACAGGATAGAGTAGCATGGTGAGCTGCATCAAACCAGTCTCAGGACTGAAGACCACAATAACAACAACAACAACAACATACTGCAAACAATGGATGGAAGCAACAGGGAGATTCCATATCTCTAGATTTCCTAGAAGCTTTTGACACGGCGCCACATTAACGAATGTACGAGCATATGGAGTAAGGTCACAAATATGCGAGTGGCTCCGAAACTTCTTCAGTAATAGAACCCAGTGTGCTGTCGTCGACGGCGAGTTTTCATCGGAGGTATCACTAGGGGTGCCCCTGGAAGTGTGATAGCACCGCTGTTGTTCTCTGTATCTGTAAATAATTTGGTGGATATGATGGGCAGCAGTCTGCGGTTGTTCGATGATGATTCTGTGGTGTAAGGCAAGGTGTCGAAGTTGAGTGACTGTAGGAAGATACGAGACGATTTCGACAAATCTTGCAGATGGTGTAACGAACGGCTGGTAGCCCTAGATGTGGAGAAATGTAAGTTACTGCGGTTGAGTAGGAAGAACAAAAATGGTTCAAATGGCTCCGAGCACTATGGGACTTCTGAGGTCATCAGTCCCCTAGAACTTAGAACTACTTAAACCTAACTAACCACAGGACATCACACACATCCATGCCCAAGGCAGGATTCGAACCGAAGACCGTAGCGGTCACGCGGTTCCGGACTATAACGCCTAGAACCGCTCGGCCATTCCGGCCGGCCTAGGAAGAACAGACCTGTAATATTCGGATACAGTGTTACTAATGTTCTGCTCGACACGACACAGTCAAGTCGTTTAACTATCTGGGCGTAACGTTGCAAAGCGATATGAGGTGGACCGAGCATGTGGGAAGTGTGGTAGGGAAGGCGAATTGTCGACTTCACTTTATTGAGAGAAAGAGTGGTTCATGTGTGTATGACGCTGGTGCGACCTATTCTTGAGTACTGCTTGAGTATTTGGGATCCCTACCAGATCGGATTGAAGGAAGACATCGAAGCAACTCGGATGCGGGATGCTGGATTTCTTACTAGTAATAATGACGGTAATAATCGAAGTATCCGGTAACTTCACACTTCACAGTGGATTTTCTCGAACTAAGAAATGTGCTCAATTTGTGAAAATTCAAAATAGCTTTACTTCGAGCCTATGATGCCTAGAAGAGTCTTTACATCGTGCTGACATGAGAATAGCATAATCTTCGCGTCTGAAGCTTTCTTCTACTTAACCATTTAGTAGACTCCCATTTTTTCCACGGTGACTAATTTTGTAAGCTAAGCACATCAACCGTTTCAGCACACTCTCGAGCCTGGGAAATGTGGCCACAATGGTCTGGTGGAACGAATTAGCACAGGTGCACTGCGTGGGTTCAGGAATTTAGTTTTAAGAGGCAGAAACAGATTTATTTTACCTCTGGTAACCTCAAGAGAAAGTCGTAATAATCCATAATCCGCATTAAACATCACGTTCCTTCATTACCAACTGGGCAGAGCCAGTTTACGTTGGTAAATGACATAGAGGAAGTCATGGCAAACAGAAATACAGTCGCCAGTAAACTTACTTACATTAGAAAATTTTATTTTATTTGATAAACCGATAGCCAATTAAAGGAACAGGTCTCTTATTTTGCTTGTACTTGACTGAACTAGAGACGTTGAAAAATTTGGTGCTGGCTGTGATTCGAATTCGTATCTCCTCTTTCGAGGATCTGAATCTCTCAGAACAGTATAATTCAATCATTTCGTTCCTTTTCCCAAGACTGCAATCTTCTCTCGGTCTACTCCAAACGATCCAGTACAAAAATATAATAATTTCATTTCAAGCCCTATCAAGTGCACACCCACCTGCTAGTGAAAATTAGCGTGCATTTTTAATGTCTGTTCATGTGTTGCCAACAATCGCAATAGGTGTCGTTATTTCTGGTCAAACACGCACACGCACAAAATCTTACTGTTGGTGAGTAAGCAACTGATACTTAAGCTATATTCGTGGATGCACGGTAGGTGTGCAGTTCGATCGTCGCAAGGCACAAAAGTTTCTATCCTTATTATAGATTCAAACAACTAGCAGCTCGTAAGAAAAACCGATACGTAACATTTGATTTTCTTAGTTAACAATCCGATTACGTATTGGGTTCGTATCTCCGTCACAGAACTTCACATCATGCACTTCATCTTTCTCTCTCTCTCTCTCTCTCTCTCTCTCTCTCTCTCTCTCTCACACACACACACACACACACACATTCTATTTTATTTTTATTTGTTTGTTGTGCTCGACTATCGGCGAGGCACGAAAACGCCTGTGAATGAGTGTCTTAGTTTTGAGTACACTTACGAAAGAAATAGAAAAACAACTGTGGGAGTTATTGATTTATGATGCTTAGTTTGCAGTCAATTCCGAGTATTATTAATAACTACGCTCCAGTCCCTAAACCTAGTTACAGAAATGCGAATCAGACGCATTACGTATTCCAGGCCGTAGCAGCCGCGACTTGGAGACGCCAGCTATGGTCACTTCCCAGACCGCTGTAGGATCACATCGGTTCGTCTTCTTCCTGCTGGTACTGTAACTGAGATTTGGCAACAAGGCAGGGTATGTTTGGCAACTCTGTGATCAACGAGTTACTTCCTTGTGTGCACGGAATTAAGCCTCAAACTTCACTTGATTTTACCTGTCATTTCCATTGAATAATCTCAGTTATTATCGCTTGTGGTGTAACAAAAGATTTTAAACTTACGGTTTTCAGCCCAGGAAAGTCGTTGCAGGTGGGAATCGCAACTAATCTCGTCCTTTAAATAGCGGTTTATAAGTTCTAGCCACTATTGGCCTCGTTAGAGGAAACTGTGACACATACCTCTTCGCCAGCTCTGTGGTAACGTGCTAAACTGTGAAAAAGCGTCTGTTATGGTTCGCAGTTCCAATCTCACTGACTTCAACATTTTTACCCCTTCTGTGAAAGAGCTACAAGCAGTCAGATCAAACATCAATAAGGAAATCGCAAGAAAATACTTTCGGCTCATAGTGCAATGGTGCACAACAGGTAACGCCTCTTTCCGCTGCTGACAAGCGAATTTTGGGTTTCTAGGAATACGTAACTATATTTATGAAATGCCACATTTGCATACCTCTTGAGTATGACACAGCATACCAATTAAACACAGACCCAATCAAAATCTAAGTGAGTAGTATTTTACTAACTCGTGTCGATAGAGGCATGCTTGTGTACAGATACTCAGTTTTATTAAAACAGAGTTTCGTCGTAAGGTTATAGTGGGTAGTTTTATTTCATTTCTTATAATACAGTGCACAATTTTCCTATGGTTTCCTTTAATGTTGTTGAAACAATAGTAAACATGAGAGCGAAATTAATCATCAATGATATATGCGAATTCTCTGATGTTATCTATAACAGTCTGGCGATGCACATGCAGTTTATTGATTACATGCATGTAGAAAACTTGTTCTGAGTTAAAGCTGTCAAACAATGTTTGAAGAAGAATAAAATGCCACTACCAGACGACAGCTAATGTAGAAAATACTTTTCTGACGTATTTTGGCACGAGGCGCGCTCCCCATACATAATACAAAAGCTTCCAGATGCATCTGCTGCCTGGCTGTCTATTAAACCTGAAAAGATCAAAATGTCACAGAAGTTAGCCCTTTCTCAACATGCGACTATTTTGGGTTGAGAAGTGAAGGGAATTATGTTCAAACTTCCATTAGACTGGTAACTTCAGCAGACAGCAGAATTGCGTTTTAAAAAAAATTTGCAGTAAATGTATTCGAACTCGCGACATCTTACCTATGGAGCACGACACTTACCATTATGCTACTAGCTGACACATAGCTACAACCGCTCCAGAGATGAACAACAATTCCTCAAGATATTCTGCATACCACAGCGCTGCGAGATGATGCAAATGGCCGGGTGTAGACTTCTGATAGAAACAGTCACAGCTTTTCTTTCGCCCTGCACGACTTTTTGTTATAGACAGATAGCGCACTAGAATAGCTCAAGTGGAAAGGAACACTTCCTATTTAAATTTCTGCATCCTACCTGTTGGCAGTTCTGTGTAGGTGGCAGTTACGTGAGTTTATTTCGGTGACTACAAAATAGAGTCGAATGTATGCACTGAGTAGCCGAGGCAGCTAGTTCATGGTGATTCGGTCAACCAAGTAAATGAATTTACTGAACATGCTGCAATATACGAGGGCAGTTCAATAAGTAATGCAACACATTCTTTTTGTCGGCCAATTTTGGTTGAAAAAACCGGAAATTTCTTGTGGAATATTTTCAAACATTCCCGCTTCGTCTCGTATGGTTTCATTGACTTCCGACAGGTGGCAGCGCTGAACGGAGCTGTTAAAATGGCGTCTGTAACGGATGTGTGTTGCAAACAACGGGCAGTGGTCGAGTTTCTTTTGGCGGAAAACCAGGGCATCTCAGATATTCATAGGCGCTTGCAGAATGTCTACCGTGATCTGGCAGTGGACAAAAGCACGGTGAGTCGTTGGGCAAAGCGTGTGTCATCATCGCCGCAAGGTCAAGCAAGACTGTCTGATCTCCCGTGTGCGGGCCGGCCGTGCACAGCTGTGACTCCTGCAATGGCGGAGCGTGCGAACACACTCGTTCGAGATGATCGACGGATCACCATCAAACAACTCAGTGCTCAACTTGACATCTCTGTTGGTAGTGCTGTCACAATTGTTCACCAGTTGGGATATTCAAAGGTTTGTTCCCGCTGGGTCCCTCGTTGTCTAACCGAACACCATAAAGAGCAAAGGAGAACCATCTGTGCGGAATTGCTTGCTCGTCATGTGGCTGAGGGTGACAATTTCTTGTCAAAGATTGTTACAGGCGATGAAACATGGGTTCATCACTTCGAACCTGAAACAAAACGGCAATCAATGGAGTGGCGCCACACCCACTCCCCTACCAAGAAAAAGTTTAAAGCCATACCCTCAGCCGGTAAAGTCATGGTTACAGTCTTCTGGGACGCTGAAGGGGTTATTCTGTTCGATGTCCTTCCCCATGGTCAAACGATCAACTCTGAAGTGTATTGTGCTACTCTTCAGAAACTGAAGAAACGACTTCAGCGTGTTCGTAGGCACAAAACTCTGAACGAACTTCTCCTTCTTCATGACAACGCAAGACCTCACACAAGTCTTTGCACCCGAGAGGAGCTCACAAAACTTCAGTGGACTGTTCTTCCTCATGCACCCTACAGCCCCGATCTCGCACCGTCGGATTTCCATACGTTTGGCCCAATGAAGGACGCAATCCGTGGGAGGCACTACGCGGATGATGAAGAAGTTATTGATGCAGTACGACGTTGGCTCCGACATCGACCAGTGGAATGGTACCGTGCAGGCATACAGGCCCTCATTTCAAGGTGGCGTAAGGCCGTAGCATTGAATGGAGATTACGTTGAAAAATAGTGTTGTGTAGCTAAAAGATTGGGGAATAATCTGGTGTATTTCAATGCTGAATAAAACAACCCCTGTTTCAGAAAAAAAATGTGTTACATTACTTATTGAACTGCCCTCGTACTACAGGGAGCAAGTGTGTCAGAAGTCTCATCCAGTGTGACGCATCGGCACTACGATAGAAATGGGTCACGGAAAAGAGGGTTTGGTGGTCTGTTGGACTGATGGTAGGTTCTTATACCAATGGTCTGGGTTCGATTCCGACTTCAGTCAATGATTTTAGATAGGTAGAGAAAGATTGCATTCTCTTCGACTACACCAAGTCAAGAAGATATAGTGGCAGTGTGGTCTGAAATTCACATTAAAGATGATATTCCTTCTCTGCTAAGTAGACGTTAGGTTGAACCACAATAAAGTCTGGAGGGCGACATGTAGAAACTCTATCACCAGTAACCTTTCTTATACTAGTTATTTATTTCTAGTGACGAAACAAAAGCTATGTAGGGTCACAGGACACTTATTCCATCTTTTATCTGAGCTTCTGTATGTCGATAAAATTGGTTCTGAACTTAGAATGCAACTCATACCGCACTTAACGCGGAATTTGATCCCTTCATGACAATACAGCTCGGCTACAATTTGTTGTTTGTTCAATACTGCAGATTCCTCAACATATTCACATACTACGTGGGAATGGGTTCGAATACTGGCCCGGCACTAAAGATTTCATTATGTATTATCAAGCTCTAGCATGAGAACACCTATCTGCTGGTGGGTAATAATTTTGATTTTTAATGTTTTTTCATTCGTTGTCAACACTAACGATATCTGTCGTTTTTGGCTCCCAGTGGGACACAGAACTATTTGCGAGATCACTGTAAGTTCAAGATGTTATTCCGAGCTGCTGGTGAAGAAAAATTCGGTAGCTGACGTCTCTGTGTGGGGATCTATTCCCAGTGAGCACTGAACTCTTCGTCATATTATTTCTAGTTCAAACATGCTCATATGTCGCTGCTGGTGCAACAAACCCATATTTAACGTTCGTTTTCTCTAGAATATAACAGCGATAGGTGCCGTGTTGGAGTCCTGGGAAGGACATCTAGCTACTGCCGAGAAAATCCGATATGTCACAGTTGGTTGTGCTTCGATATCAATCCGTTTAGTTTCTGGATTCGAGTCCCTGTCGAACACAAACTTTGCCTCACGGCCATTCAAGTAAGTTACCTGTGAAGAAGCAATATTTAACATCTCTCGTAGTTCGTTAACAGGGACAATAGATGCTGGGTAGGAATTCGCGTCCGTTACAAATGTTTGAGTTATGTAATTTAAAGTTGATATTTGCTAACTGATACTGTCTAGAATCGAGGTATATCAGTCTCTGTATGCCTTATCAGGAATGACAGTTTGCGTCAGTCACGAAATCTTTACTTAGTCTGCCTGACCTGCTTTGAATCCATATGCAGAACGAGACGGTTCGTCGCGTCATTTGAAGTTCATACATATTCTCAACTAACTGCTCGTGAATAACTTAAATTTTTAATGTCATTTTGTGTTAAAGAATAAGTACGGTATGTTACGTTGAACAGGAAATCATGAATACGACGAACTTACTACGTGCATTACCTATCTGACGTAATAATGAGAGTGGTTACATTTCAGGTATGTCATTTATTGGAATAAATGTGGGCTTACAAGCTTTAAGGACAGTCTTATCTGTGATAAGGTGTTCCCTGATATTTGTAGCATTGTGGTATTACTTTACATCTTGAGTTACTGCGATACAGAGCAGTGTTTTCTAGTGGTGACATGTTGGAACCATTTTCAATAGTCAAACGACTGTACCAAGGAGTGATTAGAGGATCTGCTAGACAGCCCGTTATGCCGGTTGCATGTGAATCAGGCGAAATGCAATTCAGGTCGTTCGGATACTTTTGAGTGTGACTGTACATGTAGACAATACGAGTGTTGTCATCACATGCAGTTTTGCTCTGTCTTTTTGAATATGTACTTCATTTTAAACTCGTTGTCTTGTGATATTATTCCTTAGGGATAGATACTCTCACCATTCCACTGTTTGTCATTACGCATTACCACATTCAACAGTTTGAATATGTATTCAGAAGTAGAAATTTAACTTAGCCGCTGCCTGCTTGCTGTTTTCTGTTGTGTCAAGACGAGTGGTAAGTGGAAATTTTGATTAATGCCAGATAATTGTTTCACTTCAGTTCCGCATTTAATATAAAGACAAGTTGCATTCAGATCAGTTACAGTTAAGTTCAAACTGGGTTCTGTTTAGTCAAAGGTCAGCTTGCGAGTTTAAGTTGGGTAACAGTTATTGTGGGGCATAGTTTTGGAGATACGTAGACTTTTATAGAGCAGGAGGTGAAGTGCGGTTAAATTTCAGAAGGAAACCAATATATTGGGGAGGCTGCGAGCATTCAAGTAACAGCAGCGTATGGATGCATTTTTGGCTTCTCTCGTATTCTTCGTAAACGTACCAAAACCCGCAGGTAGTCCAGTGTCAGCCTGGGAAACTCCCGCGTGTAAAATTCGCAGAGCAAAATTCGCAAACATTGTCCGTTGGTTTTTATTTGCTCGTTGTGCGATGGCGGAATTAATAATTTGGTACCATATCGTCATTATTAGGTAATATTATGCCGCATATGTAATTTCATTCCAACTGTCGTTAAAAACCGCACTGGCATTATACGCTGTTTGAAATACGCGGGACTGAAATTCCATTTTCAGCACGGTTAAACTGGGATAGTCTGAGGGAAACCCGAACGGGAAACACATCTTGTGATCCTATGATCCTATGGCTTATGCCTGAACTTACCATTGTCTTTGGTAGACATTAAGCATTCTATGTGAAGTATTGTATCTTGACAAAACTACCCAGGCCAACGGGATTTTATTTATTACTTTTATTTTCAGTTTACAGCACAACTTGAATAAGACAAGGGATCAGCTGCTATGATACATTCTGGGGCGTCGAAGAGTCGTCACTTTGTTAATGAAGGGAGGAGTGACGGTTAAAAATTATAGAGGGAGACGAAGCTGTGAAGATAGTGACCAAGTTGAAATGGATGTAGGTTGCAATAGTTATGGAACGATGAAAACGAGGCTTAGACGTGATAGAATAGCGTGGAGAGCAGAATCAAATCCGTTTTCGGATTCAAGCACAGCACAACAACACTCGTAACTTTATGAGTAACCATAAACCAATGAATTGTCTTCATTCTCACGTTGTTGAACATTAGGAGTGAAATAGAGGGTCCCGGTATGAGCATCTACTCTCCAGAGACACTTTCTGTTATGAAGTACAATATTTTGCGCAACATCGGCCCGAAACGGTAGAGCGGGGGTAGGGTTCCTATGCGACATAGATGTTGGGGTCATTAAGCACAGAGCACGTGCTGAATTGAAGTACAGGAGACAGGCATGGCTTATTAAAAGGTTTTTTTTTTTTTTTTTTTTTTTTTTTGACGTTTATGTCAATTGAGTTTGGAAAATTGCGGTGAATGTTCACCTGCATAGCAGCACAGAGATTTTAAAACCAGTCCCCTAAAATGCAGATTCATTGTGTTAATGGAAGTACTGTGTCGTACGGCGACACAATCGTAAATGCTTTCGTGTGGACTACCTGCTATGAAATGTTTTGAAACATTGCAGATTTTTTTTTTTTTAATCATGACAATAACACAGAATTCCAAACATAGTAATTAACGTGCTTTTTGATTTAGATTTCCTGTTGAAAACAACTGTGTAACACTAAACTAGTTCTGTACCTTATGGCCTGACAGATCCAGTGGAATACTGTCGGCTTTACATAATTTGTCTCTCTTACGAACATTCCTTTCTCTCTCGCATATTCACTTCTAACCCTACTCCCCCTCCCTCCCCACTCACTCACTCACATCTCTCTCTCGCTCTCTCTCTCTCTCTCTCTCTCTCTCTCTCTCTCTCTCTCTCACACACACACACACACAGACACACACACACACACACACACACACACACACACACACACACACACGCACTCACTCACTCACTCACTTACTGACTTCTCGTCTCCCTTTTTCTTCCTCTTCCTCTCACTCACATCACCCTTCTCACTCATTAACCCTTCTACTCTTTTATTCAACGAAACCATCTTCCTCTAGCTTCTTAATGTGCTATAACCTCCAACTCTCTCGCACTAAATACCACTTGTCCCAGAAATCATTCGCTGATTACAAACATCGATAAATCATAAAATATGAGACGCAGACAAGACTTTTTAACTTGAACTGCATACGACATATTCAAGTTTTTGTGTACATCCATACTTACTGTCACTTTGTCTGTTCCGAGGCCCAGGGACGCAACAACAGCGGAATCGGACATCATTTGCAAACAAAATGTACTCGCACCAGGAGAGCGCCATTGTGTTCTCCGGCATCACGAGACACAGTCACGTAAAACAGTTCAAGGAGACTGCCACAAAGCATACAATAGACAGCCACCGTATGTTAAAACCATCAAGATATGACATGCGAAGTTGAAGGGAACAGGGAGCGTCTGTGATCACACTCGAACAGTCACTCCTGGACCTAATGCGCAGACAACCTAGCGTGCAGGCAATTCAGAGACAGACACCTTCGTGAGAAGTCCAAAGAAGTTAGTCCGCACGTCCTCATATGCGCTCCAGATTCCCAACAGATTAGTGCTTCGTGTCCTACATAAGCAACTTCTTTACCGCGTGTACAAAGTACCGGTCGTCCAACCAACGCACTACAGTACTCGTTATGACTTTTCTGTTACCATGCTGGCTGAGACTGCGGAAGATTATGACTATTCGAAACTTTTTTTTTTCCCAAATGAGGCCGCATTCCATCCCGACTGCTTTTTGTGACCTTGTCAGGCGATACGAGAGGACATATCGGGCTTTCTACTGATCTGAGTACATGTTGTTTCCAAATGGTGTCCGATGTCGCTGTTGTTACGTCACTGGGACCTGTAACACGTAAGTATGTATGTCCACAAAAACTTGAATAAGTCACATGCAATTCAAGATAAAAAGTCTTTGCCTGTGTGTCCCGGGAGAGACTGCTGGGACAACAGATATATGACGTTTTCGCCACGGAACAATACAGCTATCCCCGGAAACTGTGGTATCACCATCAAATGTGATTCTTCGATTGCTCCAGGCGTATTTTATGACGAAATAAATCTCGGGTGAACAGCCTGGTATGAGTGTGCATAGGACACTCATACCAGGCTGTTCACCCAAGATTTATTTCGTCATCACCATCAAAGTCTAAGAACCACGTCCACATTAGCTCTCAGTTTTCTCCCCATGCCAGCAGCAAAAGGCTTAAGGAATAACTGCAGCGCAGGACCGCTTAAGATAATTTTGCTTAACAACATAGAAATGTAAATCTTCCTTCTTACAGTTCAATATTTTTGAAAAATGATAAAAGCAGCATTGCACACCCCCCCAGGTGAAGTTCCAGCGCATGCCCACATGACAACTGCTAGTTGACATTTCGCTAGTGGTGGTGGGCGGTAAGCTGGAGGAACGTTCAATGCAACCCAGTTTCAGTTCCAGCGAAAGGTCGGCAGCTGGGATCTGCCTGACCCACTGTAGCTTTTGTGCCGAGTCTGCTTGGTCTGGCTTAGCTTTGCTCACACACTGTCTGTCTGTCTCCCTCTCCCTCCCTCTCTCTCTCTCCCTCCCTTTGTGTGTGTGTGTGTGTGTGTGTGTGTGTGTGTGTGTGTGTGTGTGTGTGTGGGTGTGGGGGGGGGGGGGCGGCTGGTTGGGTTGGTGTGTGGCTGGGTGGGCAGAGGCAGGTCTGGGTGTGGGTGTGCATGTGTGTCCACTTCTTATTTATTCCCATAATCCACCGCGCACCCATTAAGACCCCAATGCAAATCCAAGCGGCACGTCAATGAAATGTTTGTAGAAACGAAATATCAACCGAGAAATATTAAGTCTATTAGGGATTTAATGAAAATACCGCGTAAAAAAGACACTGATATTCGAAGGTGTCGCTCTAGTTCCGTATACAAATAATACGATGTTTCAGTTTAAAGAGCACTTTTAGTGGTGTGAGAACTGGGTTTATATCTGTATAGAGAGTGCTCCATTGATCGTGACCGGGCCAAATATCTTACAAAATAAGCGTCAAACGAAAAAATTACAAAGAACGAAACTTGTCTAGCTTGAAGGGGGAAACCGGATGGCGCTATGGTTGGCCCGCTATATGCCGCTGCCATAGGTCTAACGGATATCAACTGCATTTTTTAAAATAGAAACCCCCATTTTTTATTGCATATTCGTGCAGTACGTAAAGAAATATGAATGTTTTAGTTGGACCCCTTTTTTCGCTTTGTGGTAGATGGCGATGTAATAGTCACAAACATATGGCTCACAATTTTAGACGAACAGTTGGTAACAGGTAGGATTTTTAGATTAAAATACAGAACATAGGTACGTTTGAACATTTTATTTCGGTTGTTCCAATGTGATACATGTACATTTGTAAACTTATCATTTCTGACAACGCATGCCGTTACAGCGTGATTACCTGAAAATACCACATTAATGCAATAAATGCTCAAAATAATATGCGTCAACCTCAATGCATTTGGCAATACGTGTAACGACATTCGTCTCAACAGCGAGTAGTTCGCCTTCCGTAATGTTCGCACATGCATTGACAATGCGCGGACGCATGTTGTCAGGCAAATATTCTTCAACTTCCCTCACAGAAAGAAATCCGGTGACGTCAGATCCTGTGAACGTGCGGGCCATGGTATGGTGCTTCTACGACCAACCCACCTGTCATGAAATATGCTGTTCAATGCCGCTTCAACCGCACGCGAGCTATGTGTCGGACATCCATCATGTTGGAAGTACATCGCCATTCTGTCATGCAGTGAAACATCTTGTAGTAACATCGCTAGAACATTACGTAGGAAATCAGCATCCATTGCACCATTTAGATTGCCATCGATAAAATGGGGCCAATTATCCTTCCTCCCATAATGGCGCACCAAACATTAACCCGCCAAGGTCGCTGATGTTCCCCTTATCGCAGCCATCGTGGATTTTCCGTTGCCCAATAGTAAATATTATGCCGGTTTAGGTTACCGCTGTTCGTGAATGACTCTTCGTCGCTAAATAGGACGCGTGCAAAAAATCTTTCATCCTCCCGTAATTTCTCTTGTGCCCAGTGGCAGAACTGTACACGACGTTCAAAGTTGTCGCCATGCAATTCCTGGTGCATAGAAACATGGTACGGGTGCAGTCGATGTTGATGTAGCGTTCTCAACACCGGCGTTTTTGAGATCCCCGATTCTCGAGGAATTTGCAGGTCGTGGTTGACGTTTCACATGTGGCTGAACACTTCCTGTTTCCTTAAATAACGTAACTATCCGGCGAACGGTCCGGATACTTCGATGATGTCGCCCAGGATACCGAGCAGCATACATAGCACACGCCTGTTGGGCATTTTGATCACAATAGCCGTAGATCAACACGATATCGACCTTTTCCGCAATTGGTAAACGGTCCATTTTAGCACGGGTAATGTATCACGAAGCAAATATCGTCTGCACTGGCGGAATGTTACGTGATACCACGTACCTATACGTTTGTGACTATTACGGCATCATGTATCACAAAGCGAAAAAAGTGGGACAACTAAAACATTCATATTTGTTTACGTACTACACGAATATGTAATAATAAATGGGGGTTCCAATTAGAGAAAACGCAGCGCCATCTAGCGGACCAACCATAGCGCCATCTGGTTTCCCCCTTCAAGCTAGACGAATTTCGTTCTTTGTAGTTTTTTTCGTTTGATACTTGTTTCGTGAGATATTTGGCCCGCTCACTATCGATGGACCACCCTGTGTGTTTCCCGTAAAGAATGCAACTTTTAAGATGGATAACACTGTTCTACAAAAAAAACCTTTTTTCTATTTCTGATAAAAAGTATTGTGATCCTAGTTGTAATTTGAGAGCTGAATTGAAAACTCTTTTTGGTTTTTTTCTGTCAGGGATAGTTTATGAGTAATCGCAACTTTATTTCTCTTTTCAGTTTCTGATATAGTGCAGCAAACGTGAGGTGAAATTCGACAAACAAATGCACATCTTTATGATGTTATAAGTTCATCACATTAATGGAGGGTGGGATCTAACATATAACACAGCAACCTTTGTGTATACACTTTGAAGGATTTATTTGACATGAGAATTTACAGAAAATTGACAAACAATGAGCCACTGCCTTGTAATGCACATTCTCTTGTATTGTGAATCGTTCTTCTCTCGAATGATATTCCAGCAATAATCTGATAACATAGAAGGTACCCACTTCCCTTCATAGCGCCTTTCTGTGGTAGAAATGTCTTTATGGAATCTTTCCCCATCTTCATCCGATACGTCACTACAACTCTCTGTGAAGTAGTCCAGATGAGAATCCATCATATGTACCTTCAAGGACATATTGCACCCCAAATCCTGATATTCTTTGATCTATCCTTCACCATTGCTTTGTAGTTAGTAGTTCTTCTTCCGAGGAAGTTTTCCGACACCATCTTGAAACAGTCCCATGCAGTTTTTTCTTTATCAGTTAAACATGCTTCAAAATTTGCAGTTTTCTGCAGCTCCCTGATTTGTGGGCCCACAAATACACCTTCCTTTATTTTTGCAGCTGAAAGACAGGGGAATTTGGCAGCTAGATATGCAAACCCACATCCTGTTGGATCCATGGCCTTCACGAATTGTTTCATGAGGTCAAGTTTGATGTGAAGCGGTGGAAGTAGTATATATTCAGGGGCTACCAGACTTTCACGTTGTACATTGTTTTCGCCAACTTTCCATCTTCGCCTAGGTCATTTCTTTTTCACGTAGTGAGAATTTCGGTCTCGACTATCCCACTCACAAAGAAAACAGGCATACTTTGTGTAGCCTTGTTGCATTCCCAGTACCATAGCAATTACCTTGAAATCTGCACATAATTCCCATTTGTGTTCATTGTATTTTAATGAATTTAGCATCCTTTGTACGAATTCGTAATTCTCTTTTGTCAAACTAGCGTAAGCTACTGGAACAGAGGGTATTTTATTTCCGTTATGGAGCAAAACACCCTTCAGACTTGTTTTCGATGCATCTATGAAAAGTCTCCACTCCTGTGAAATATAAGTGAAGTTCAGCACTTTTATCAGGCCAGAAACGTCATTGCAAAATGTCAGTGCTTCGTCAGTTGAAAAATAAGAAATGAAGGCATGTTCTCTGTGCCTGAACACTGATTTTAGTACTTTGGTGCAGTAGATTATACTCTTGTAATCTTGAACCAAGCAGCTGCGCCTTTTGTTTACTTAGTCCTAGATAACGTACTAAATCATTTCAATCTGCCTGTGTTAACAAATGTGGCGATGATTCACTTGTGTAGTGATATAAAGAATCATCATCTGTGATTTCTTCAGTACTACTTATTTCACTGTCACTCGGAATTTGACCTCAAGCTCTTGAAGGTTCTGGAAGGTTGTCGGAATGCTGCACTGGCATTCTCGCTGAAGGCAGATCTGGGTAAACAATGTGCCTCTTCGACTTTTTGTTTGTAAAACCCTGAATTTTTGTTAGACAGTAATAACAATCAGTAACATGGTCCTTAGGCTCCCTCCACACCATGGGAACAGCTAACAACGCCACATTCTTTCCACCACTGAATTAGTTTGCAGTAACATGTAGTACAACAGAAATGTGGTGCCCATTCTTTATCTCGGTCTCTTACCTCTACTCCAAAGTAATGTTTGTATGCTTTCTTTATGACTGAAGAAATTTTCTTCCTATTTCTGGCAAAAGTGAACTTCCCACAGATGTAGCAGAAGTTGTCTGACTTATATCGACATCCACGACGACGTGGCATTTCTGCAAATTTAAAAATACCACTTTGGTAATACACCTGTATTAAATTAATAGTAGGGAAGTAGAGGAACGCTGATGTGTAAAAACAAGCAGTCGTTTTACCTTCAGCACCAGGCTCAATCAGTTTACACACAGGAACTAAAAGATTTAACCGTGCTCAGAAATATGACAGACAGTTACTTGTCAGCCAAAACACCCACTCGTTAAGACTGACACAAACTGCGGCTAACACCACTGTTGTTAACTCGATGCACCTGCCCCTAGGAGGCGTGAAGCTTTACTGCCGAGGCAGCGACCGGCTGTCGCCGTTCGAGTTAATGAGACGTTTCAGGTGGTCTTAATGACATAGGTGTGGCGGGGGATAACCTAATGATGTCTGATTCTTCCCACCTGCTGTTGCACAAGAAATTATCACGTTCTATCACTACTGGATGCGGCAACATACCCGTATCTCTCTATAACGTCTCTGTGTTTGCCATGAATTATATATATATATATATATATATATATATATATACAGATTACATAAAAAGTATCCCTGACAACGATATTTGGTTTACATATTTGAATTTCCCACGGTAAAATGGTCTAGAAGCACATACTTTAATATCAGAAATAGAACCCATGTCGAACAGTGTAATTACATACAAATGAAATGAAGTCATTTAATATGAATGTAGTGTACGTTGCCAGTAACTACACCGAGGGAAAAATGGTGGTACCAAAAGTAATTAAGGTAAAGTAATGAAATTTCAGAAATACATTTGCCTAAGTGACATATTTAAACGATTAACACTGCAGCATCACTGGTTTATGTACGCGCGAGATACGTCATTGTACATGTGAAACGCTGGTACGTCAGTAACCGGCGTAACCGTTAGAATGTTGAATTCTAAAGCGCATGCAGTTTGTTGTACACGTGAAGGATGTCAGTTTCTGCCATGCTGTTCACTCCCTGTTGAATGTGGTCGACCAATACAGGGATTTTTGTGATTGGTTGTGGTTGACACTGGTGCTGTGGTCTGCTCGTGACCCATATGTGCTCCACTGGAGACAGGGCCGAGGTCGAGGCAACATATCGACACACTGTAGAGCATTTTGGACTACAACACTGTATGTCGGTGAGCGTTATCCTGTTGAAAACACTCCCTGGAATGCTGTTCTTGAATGGCAGCACAACAGGTGGAATCACCAGACTGACGCACAAATCTGTAGCCAAGGTGCGCTTGGGATAACCGCGAGAGTTGTCCTGCTGCCGTATGAAATCGCACCGCAGACCACAGCTCCAGGTGCAGGTCCAGCCTGTCCAGGCTGCAGACAGGCGGTTTCAGGCACCCAACTGGCCTCCTCCTGTCAGCGAGGCACAACCACTGTTCATCAGAAAATCCAACGAGATCGCGCTTCACGCCACTGAAGTCGCAAATGGTGGTGGTTTGGGGTCACCGCATGCACTCTACGGCTCGGAGCTGTCCTTGAAGTAACTGATTTGTAACAGTTGATTGTGTGACTGTGATACCAGCCGCTGTTCGAACTGCTGCTGCAGGTGCAGTATGGTGCGCCACAGCCATACGGTCGACACTGTTGGTGTTGTTGTTGGCACGTGCCATAATTTTCAGAAGTATCTTATCGCTTACGAATGTAGACGTTTGCTCAAGTCGCACTGATCCGTTAGCTTCGGTTTATAGTGACAACGAGAGCCCCAAGCAGATCCTATAGATAACTGGTGTTGCGCCGCAATATCCATGTTGACCCGGAACCCGCCGGCCGAAATGGTTCAAATTCTAATCATTTCTGCAGAACATACTAATGTACATCTCCTGTTTATATGAAGTCCTGCCTCTACTCGTTCAAGGTTTTCTGTTTTTTTCTGGACATGAGAGTACAAAGGTACAGCTGGTGGCACACATACGCTTTTCTTGAAACTCAGGTTGAAGTCTAACAGATAGCAGCTAGTTTCCAAACTTTATGTTAGCAGAAGAAGAACTGAACTATAAAACCAGTAGCAAATAAAAAAAATATTTATCAGCATCTGCTAGCGGTTGAAAAGTGATGTACTCGTACATCAACAGAATTTGCTTATTAGCGCACAATTCCTCACATTTTTCGATGTACATACTGAAGACAATTTAACCAGGACTAATGACGTGACACAGATCTGCCACGAGCTAAATTAACCAACGTTTGCTCTTGGCACAAAATTAATTTCGTTAACAGGTTTGCACAGCACCTTAATACGTTTTATACACTACTGGCCATTAAAATTGCTACACCTCGAAGATGACGTGCTACAGACGAAATTTAACCAACAGAAACAATATGCTGTGATATGCAAATGATTAGCTTTTCAGAGCATTCACACAAGGTTGGCGCCGGTGGTGACACCTGCAACGTGCTGACATGAGGAATGTTTCCAACCGATTTCTCATACACAAACAGCATTTGACCGGCGTTGGCTGGTGAAACGTTGTATTGATGCGTCGTGTAAGGAGGAGAAATGCGTACCATCACGTTTCCGACTTTGATAAAGGTCGGATTGTAGCCTATCGTGATTGCGGTTTATCGTATCGCGACATTGCTGCTCGCGTTGGTCGAGATCCAATCACTGTTAGCAGAATATGGAATCGTTGAGTTCAAGAGGGTAATATGGAACGCCGTGCTGGATGCCAGCGGCCTCGTATCACTAGCAGTCGAGATGACAGGCATCGTATCCGCATGGCTCTAACGGATCGTGCAGCCACATCTCGATCCCTGAGTCAACAGATGGGGACGTTTGCAAGACAACAACCATCAGCAAGAACAGTTCGACGACGTTTGCAGCAGCATGGACTATCAGCTCGGAGACCATGGCTGCGGTTACCCTTGACGCTGCACCACAGACAGGAGCGCCTGCGATGGTCTACTCAATGACGAACCTGGGTGCACGAATGGCAAAACGTCATTTTCTTGGATGAATCCAGGTTCTGTTTACAGCATCATGATGGTCTCATCCGTGTTTGGTGACATCGCGTTGCAAGGGTTTATTCGTCACCGCCATACTGGCGTATCATCCGGCGTGATGGTTTGTGGTGCCACTGGTTGCACGCCTCGGTCACCTCTTGTTCGCATTGGCGGCACTTTGAACAGTGAACGTCACATTTCAGATGTGTTACGACCCGTGGCTCTACCCTTCATTCGATCCCTGCGAAACCCTGCATTTCAGCAGGATAATTCACGACCGTATGTTGCACGTCCTGTACGGGCCTTTCTGGATTCAGAAAATGTTCGACTGCTGCCCTGGCCAGCACATTCTCCAGATCTCTCACCAATTGAAAACGTCTGGTCAGTGGTGGCCGGGCAACTTGCTCGTCACAATATGCCAGTCACTACTCTTGATGAACTGTGGTATCATGTTGAAGCTGCATGGGTAGCTGTACCAGTACATGCCATACAAGCCCTGTTTGACTCAATGCCCAGGCGTATCAAGTCCGTTATTACAGCCAAACGTGGTTGTTCTGTGTACTGATTTCTCAGGATCTGTCCGGCCCCGGTAGCTGAGTGGTCAGCGTGGCGGAATGTCAATCCTAAGGTCCCGGGTTCGATTCCCGGCTGGGTCGCAGATTTTCTCCGCTCAGGGACTGGGTGTTGTGTTGTACTAATCATTATCATTTCATGCACATCGACGCGCAGGTCGTCAACTCGAAAGACCTGCGCAAGGCGAACGGTCTACCCGACGGGAGGCCCTAGCCACACGACATTTCATTTCATTTTTACTCAGGATCTATGCACCCAAATTGCTTGAAAATGTAATCACATGTCAGTCCTAGTATAATATATTTGTCCAATGAATACCCGTTTATCATCTGCATTTATTCTTGGTGTAGTAATTTTAATTGCCAGTAGTGTATCTACACACACATTATTTACTCGTGCCATAATTTTCAGAAAGAACTTATCGCTTACGAATGTAGGCGTTATGTATTCTTCCTGCGTCAATTCTCGAGCTGTTGCAATAGCCTATTCGTGACTGAACGTATGAAGCCTCATTTCTCGGCATTTGGGTACTACGCACCATTGCACACTGCACTGAGGTGACGAAATCATGGGATAGCGATATGCCCATAAAAATATAGTCGTTGTATCGCATACACAAGGCATAAAAAGGCAGTGCAGCTCTCATTTGCACTCAGGTGATTCATGGGAAAAGATTTCCAACTTGATTATTGCCTCACGATGGGAATTAACAGACGCTGAACGTGGCATGGTAGTTGGAGCAAGACGCACGGGACATTTCATTTCGAAAATCGTTAAGAAATTCAATATTCTGAGATCCACAGTGAAGAGAGTGTGGCGAGATTACCAAGTTTGAGGCATTACCTCTCACAACGACAGAGAGCATCGGCGGTTGCGTACAGTGGTCAGTGCTAGCAGCCAAGTAACACCACGTTAAGTAACAGCAGAAATCAATGTGAGACGTACGACGAACGTACGCATTAGGACAGTGCGGCGAAATTTGGCGTCAATGGGCTATAGCAGCGGATGGCCGACAAGAGTGTCCTTGCTAACAGCACGACATCGCCTGCAGCGTGTCTCACATACAGACCACTGGATAACCATGGCCTGGTCAGACGGGTCCCGATTGCGGTTGGTAAGAGCTGATGGCGTGGTTCGAATGTGGCGCACACCCCACGAAGCCATGGGCCTAAGTCGTCAATAAGGCGCAGTTCAAACTGATGGCGGCTCCAAACTTCTATGGGCTGTGTTTACATACAACAGACTGGGTCTTCTGGTCCAACTGAACCAATGGAAATGGTTATACTCGGCTAGTTGGAGACAGTTTTCAGCCACTGAACGATGGGATTTTTGTGGGTGACAATGCACCGGTCAAAAGCCACAACTGCTGGCGATTAGTTTCGTGAACATTCTGCACAGTTCGATAGAATGATTTGGCTATCCACGACGCCCGACATGAATCCCATCGAAAATTTACACTACAGGCCATTAAAATTGCTACACCAAGAAGAAGTGCAGGTGATAAACGAGTATTCATTGGACAAATATATTATACTAGAACTGACATGTGATTACATTTTCACGCACTTTGGGTGCATAGATCCTGAGAAATCAGTACCTAGAACAACCACCTCTGACCGTAATAACGGCCTTCATACATCTGGGCATTGAGTCAAACAGAGCTTGGATGGCGTGTACAGGTACAGCTGCCCACGCAGCTTCAACACGATACCACAGTTCATCAAGAGTAGTGACTGGCGTATTGTAACGAGCCAGTTGCTCGGCCACCATTGACCAGACGTTTTCAATTGGTGAGTGATCTGGAGAATGTGCTGACCACGGCAGCAATCGAAACATTTTCTGTATCCAGAAAGGCCCGTAAAGGATCTGCAACATGCGGCCGTGCATTATCCTGCTAAAATGTAGGATTTCGCAGGGATCGAATGAAGCGTAGAGCCACGGGTCGTAACACATCTTAAATGTAACGTCCACTGTTCAAAGTGCTGTCAGTTCGAACAAAAGATGTCCGAGACGTGTAACCAATAGCACCCCAAACCATCACGCCGGGTGATACGCCAGTATGGCGGTGACGAATACACGCTTCCAATGTGCGTTCACCGCGATGTCGCCAAACACGGATCCGACCATCATGATACTGTAAACAGATCCTGGATTCATCCGAAAAAATGACGTTTTGCCATTCGTGCACCCAGGTTCGTCGTCGAGTACACCACCGCAGGCGCTCCTGTCTGTGATGCAGCGTCAAGGGTAACCGCAGCATTGGTCTTCGATCCGATATTCCATGCTGCTGCAAACGTCGTCGAACTGTTCGTGTAGATGGTTGTTGTCTTGGAAACGTCCCCATCTGTTGACTCAGGGATAGAGACGTGGCTGCACGATCCGTTACAGCCATGCAGATAAGATGTTTGTCATCTCGACTGCTAGTGATACGAGGCCGCTGGGATCCAGCACGGTGTTCCGTATTACCCTCCTGAACCCACCGATTCCATATTCTGCTAACAGTCATTGGATCTCGACCAACGCGAGCAGCAATGTCGCGATACGATAAACCGCAATCGCGATAGGCTGCAACATGACGATACGCATTTCTCCTCCTTACACGAGACATCACGACTTCGTTTCACCAGGCAACGCCGGTCAACTGCTGTTTGTGTACGTGTAATCGGCTGGAAACGTTCCTCATGTCAGCACGTTGTAGATGTCGCCACCGGCGCCAACCTTGTGTGAATGCTCTGAAAAGCTAATCATTTGCATATCACAGCATCTTCTTCCTGTCGGTTAAATTTCGCGTCTGTAGCACGTCATCTTCGTGGTGTATCAGTTTTAATGGCCGGTAGTGTATAAGACTTCCAACAACTTGAGTCCATGCCATGTCTAGTTGTTGCCGGGATAATGGAGGTCCCACACGATATTACCTCGGTCGATTTCCACACATTTTCTTGTGCCATAATTTTCAGAAATGAGGTATTGTTAACATATGTAGGCTGTATGTTTCCTTCCTCCGTCGTTTCCGGAGGTGGTAAACTGTATAAAGACCCATTTATAGACTTTTAGGTATTACCCATCGTTTTCCCGTCGTGTGAGTGGACACGTCGGGCAGCAAACGTCGCCACATAACGTTCTGCTTCGGAGGTCGTACGATGTTCTCCATTTTCTGCACACGCCCACGTCTTCAGGGACACCAGAGAGACACACGCAAGACGCGCCGATGTGTCGGGAGACGTGTGGGCTCGCGCACCTGGGCAGACCACTCAAGACCACGGGAGACGTCACCTCACGGGCTGGCCGCTCCGCCTGCCCCCTGCTGTCTTGGCGCCCAACTACCCACCTGTTGGACCAATTACGCCTGACTTACGGCGCGCCAACGCGTCTTTATTATTCTCGGGCCGCACAGCACGTGTTTGCGGAAGTTCATAACGCGAGTTATGGGCGCCCCCTTCCGACGGGCGACCGACCTCCACTGGGGAAGGTGCCAAAGGTATCGGCAAAGCACTGCGTTACGGAATTTGTGGTCTCAACCAAAACTGCCCGTCTACGTGCTGCTGTGTGAGCGTCTCGTACGAAGATGTTCGTATTCTGTGTCTTCTGGCTGCTCCCACATTGTGCCCACAAAATGAAACTTGTCTGTAAAAGGACGTTTCCCGAATCTGCGCTCACGTGAACCTATGACATCGCATGTTACAGATTTCCGGACAAGAATAAAGTGAACTCTTTCAAAACCGCTGGCAGGTGTGACCGTGCGGTTCTAGGCGCTTCAGTCTGGAACCGCGTGACCGCTAGGGTCGCAGTTTCGAATCCTGCCTCGGGCATGGATGTGTGTGATGTCCTTAGGTTAGTTAGGTTTAAGTAGTTGTAAGTTCTAGGGGACTGATGACAACAGATGTTAAGTCTCATAGTGCTGAGAGCCATTTGAACCATTTTTCTTTCAAACCCAGTTCAAAACAATGACAGTGCTGCTGTATAACTCCAAATCTGTAAATTTATAGGGAATATTTATAGACTGATCAGGACATTTAGCCAGCCGCTGTGACCGAGCGGTTCTAGGCGCTTCAGTCCAGAACCGCGCTGCTGCTACGGTCGCAGGTTCGAATCCTGCCTCGGGCGTGGATGTGTGTGATATCCTTAAGTTAGTTAGGCTTAAATAGTTCTAAGTCTAGGGGACTGATGACCTCAGATATTAAGTCATATAGTGCTTAGAGCCATCTGAACGATTTTCATGACATTAATTATCTTTCATTTTCACTTCTGTCTTACTCCAGCAACCTTTTGTCGTGCCAGACAACATCACGAGATGCAACTGAAGTAGATAAATTAGATACTATATTTGTCAAACTTTTAAGTGTGATTCGTAAAATTGACTGCCCCAAAACAATGACATGCTGATCAACAAAGCTGATACTGTTTGCTCAGACATGCAATTAGTACTGATAAAAATTACAAGTGGGCTAAGCAAGTACTCACTGTGTAGAAAATGGTATTAAAATGAGCAAACGCAGTCACTTCTTAGTCTGAAACAAAGTACGTTTTTTTATGCTCGGGATCTGGGGTGCTGTAAGTCTGCAGCCATTGACGTTGCTACTCATCTTCATAGAGACACGTGCTGCAAATGCGACTGAGTACTTCTCTCAGCAGGATATTACGTGCTGACATTTCAGCTGTTGACAACAGGGCAACGAACAATAATTTCGGATACAATGTTACAAATGCCTGTCAATTTCTTGCAGGATGCACAAAGTAGACATTTCGAGAGCACTAAAATTGCTGTTATCCTTTGCAGGAACACAATCACAAGAAACATTATAAATTTCGCAGCTCATCTGCAGGAAGCAGTTGTTCTGTTTAAACGGGCGTCTCCTGACGATGTACTGCAATCTTGTTGTTACCAAAACTATTACAGTGAACTGCGTAAGGATCATAACCAGAAATAAGTAAACAGTCCTTGATCACGTACAGCTCGGTGATAACATTTGGCTGACTGTAACTTGGCGAACGATGTATTTATTTATTCGTATGGCTCAATTTTGGCAATTTGTGGTTAGGTCCTAAGCTTACACACTACTTAAACTAACTTACGCTAAGGACAACACACACTCCCATGCCTGAGGAAAGACTCGAATCTCCTAGAGAGAGGGGGGGGGGGGCGACTGTGACAAGACGCCTCAGATCACGCGGCTACCTAATCCACATAAGACCCGTATCATCAGCTTTCATGAGGTCGCTCCAGCTGCCCTGGTATGAAGTCAAGGGGCGTTCATCTCTAATGTGCTTGACTGTCTGGATGGGAGCACCATAGAGACTCTGTAGCACCCAATTTGTAAAGAGAGTCAGCGCATCGGCCATGCCCAGTGAGAGCTGTGTTCAGTTAGACCCACAGTTCCCTGTCGAGATCTGTGCCAGCAGCATCACTTTCGTAACCATGCAAACTCCTCAGGGTTTTCAATCAGTTGGCAGCTCTGGTCCCGCGGGTCTCTCACCCCGGTATTACTGGCTTCTAGCTGTTATATTTGCTGTAATGGTGGGTTTCTTGAACGGAGTCAACTTCGTCGTAAACGTGGTGTGTCTTCCTGCATCGGAAATTCCAGGTTGTCCTGTAGCTTGCGGTATTCCTAAAGCAAGGCCTCGCTTCTGCGGATTGGATGGGCGTTGCTCAGCAGAGGAAACCAATAAGTCGGTGTTGGTCGGATTGCCACAGTTGTTAATGGCGTAGCGTAGTCCAACTGGATTTCGATCAAGTTGGTTTGGCAGCTGTTTAGCCACGCCGGGTACAGTACTCGGTTGCTGAGAAGACCAGCGCAATGGATGATGTGCGCAAGGTATCTGCTGAAGCTCCCCATGTTATTCCACACCATTGCTGAATAATATTGTTACAAGTTTTTTATCATGGCAGCAGTATTTTGAAGATGTTTTCTATATGAAAGGGTGCGGTCAACACTGACACCTAGGTACTTAGGGTACTTGTTGTGGCAAAGAGTGTTTCCGTTACGTTTCACTCTCAGCCCCGCGTTACCTTGTTTGATTGTCACATGAATTAGAACTCTTGATAGCCTTGGGAGAGCCATTCCTGACAAAACTCTACCATCTGGTGAGCAAGATGTATGAGACAGGCGAAATACCCTCAGACTTCAAGAAGAATATAATAATTCCAATCCCAAAGAAAGCAGGTGTTGACAGATGTGGAAATTACCGAACTACCAGTTTATATAAGTCACAGCTGCAAAATACTAACACGAATTCCTTACAGACGAATGGAAAAACTGGTAGAAGCCGACCTCGGGGAAGATCAGTTTGGCGTCCGTAGAAATGTTGGAAACGTGAGGCAATAATAACCCTCCGACTTATCTTAGAAGATAGCTTAAGGAAAGGAAACCTACGTTTCTATCATTTGTAAACTTAGAGAAAGCTTTTGACAAAGATAACTGGAATACTCTCTTCAAATTCTGAAGGTGTCAGGAGTAAAATACAGGGAGCGAACGGCTATTTTCAATTTGTACAGAAACCAGAAAGCAGTTATAAGAGTCGAGGGACATGAAAGGGAAGCACTGGTTGTGAAGGGAGTGAGACAGGGTTGTAGCCTCTCCCCGATGTTATTCAATCTGCATATTGAGCAAGCAGTAAAGGAAACAAAAGAAAATTAGGAGTAGGAATTAAATTCCGTGGAGAAGAAATTAAAATTTGAGATTCGCCGATGACATTGTAATTCTGTCAGAGACACCAAAGGACCTGGAAGAGCAGTTGAACGGAATGGATAGTGTCTTGAAAGGAGGATAGAAGATGAACATCAACAAAAGCAAAACGAGGATAATGGAATGTAGTCGAATTAAATCGGGTGATGCTGAGGGAATTAGATTAGGAAATGAGACGCTTAAAGTAGTAAATGAGTTTTGCTATTTGGGGAGAAAAATAACTGCTGGTGGTCGAAGTAGAGAGGATATAAAATGTAGACTGGCAATGGCAAGGAAAGCGTTTCTGAAGAAGAGAAATTTGTTAACATCGGTTATAGATTTAAGTGTCAGGAAGTCGTTTCTGAAAGTATTTGTGTGGAGTGTAGCCTTGTATGGAAGTGAAACGTGGACGATAAATAGTTTAGACAAGAATAGAAGCTTTCGAAATGTGGTGCTACAGAAGAACGCTGAAGATCAGATGGTTAGATCACATAACTAATGAGGAGGTATTGAATAGAACTGGGGCGAAGAGAAATTTGTGGTACAACTTGACTAGAAGAAGGGATCGGTTGGTAGGACATATTCTGAGGCATCAAGGGATCACCAATTTACTACTGGAGGGTAGCGTGGAGTGTAAAAATCGTAGAGGGAGACCAAGAGATGAATACACTAAGCAGATTCAGAAGTATGTAGGCTGCAGTACGTACTGGGAGATGAAGAAACTTACACAGGATAGAGTGGCATGGAGAGCCGCATCAAACCAGTCTCAGGAGTGAAGACCACAACAACAAACATCCATAAACCATCGAAAAAGGACTGTAGCTATTAAATCTAGAGTGGCACAGGTGGGTGGACACGTGAAAGCATAACGTGAAGCTATACCATAGATAAGGCCAATGGCTGTAAGAATGGTTAGTAGTTAAAGAAAGAACCAGGAAAAATAAGTACGAACACCAGTAGATTCATCGAAGTGCATAATGGAACAAACCAGCTAGCTACAAACGTTGAAACTGTTCAGTTAAAACCACATGAAAGCTGACTAGCTGCGCAATCCCCTCTACTCGGTGATCGCAAGGGTAGCTCGTTTTCACCAGTCTTCTATGGAGTAACTGTGGAAGACGGCAGCAAAAACTGCTGTAAATTCTCTGTACTCAGTTCTAATTTAGACCTCTGTTAGGCTACACTTCAGCATCAAACGTGCCTCAAAACAGCAAGTGTTCTGTCATCGGTTGGCTGAGAGAAAGTGTCATCTGACTTAACTATTTGAAACTATTCTGTTTTTCGCCAGCTACTTGCAGCAGACCTGGCAAGTTCCTACTAACAATAGTTTTCTGCGTAAGCGTAATATACCCCTGGTTAACCAACGATGGTCTAGCGTGGGGAAGAAGCTATAAAATCTCTCTCTCAGATTTATAAACAAGGTGAGCCGAAGGGCTTACACAGAGGCCTACGGGAAAACACGCCTTATACGGAAATAATTATTGTAAGACAGTCAGAAACCCAATCACTTGGGTTTTAAATGAACATTCACTCATTGTGTGACCACAGAGAAACAGCCGGTCTCTCACTTAAATGCTCTGGCAGCTATTCCTGGCTTCACATGTTATCTTTCCAAAAGAAGTCCTTCTGCCATCTATGCCAGCCTCCGATCGCCTGCTGTGTTGAGATGGACAACAGCGAATTCCATATCTGTTATCAGCACTGGAGGACAGCTTTCAGATCTTAACACTTTATGATCCATAATAATAATAATCTCAAGAAAATTTCTGTGTTGCACAAGCCACCTGGAAAGCCTTCAAGGCTGCAGGAAATAACAGGGATCTCTCTCCATAACAAAAGAAAGGAAAAGAAGGGGCAATTAGATGAGCAGGACTAATCACTAGCAGTACTGAATATTGTCTGCAAGTATGACGGAGCATTAAAGGTTCGACTACATTGATTCTTGGGCATGGGTATATTACACACTCCTGGCCATTACAATTGCTACACCAAGAAGAAATGCAGACGACAATCGGGTATTCATTGGACAAATATATTATACTAGACCTGACATATGATTACATTTTCACGGAATTTGGGTGCATAGATCCTGATAAATCAGTACCAAGAACAACCACCTCTGGCCGTCATAACGGCCTTGATACGCCTGGGCATTGAGTCAAACAGAGCTTGAATGGCGTGTACAGGTACAGCTGCCCATGCAGCTTCAACATGATATCACAGTTCATCAAGAGTAGTGACTGGCGTATTGTGACGAGCCAGTTGCTCGGTCACCATTGACCAGACGTTTTCAATTGGGGAGAGATCTGGAGAATGTGCTGGCCAGGGCAGCAGTCGAACATTTTCTGTATCCAGAAAGGCCCGTATAGGACCTGTAACATGCGGTTCCACATTATCCTTCTGAAATGTAGCGTTTCGCAGGGATCGAATGAAGGGTAGAGCTACGGGTCGTAACACATCTGAAATGTAACGTCCACTGTTCAAAGTGCCGTCAATGCGAACAAGAAGTGACCGAGACGTGTAACCAATGGCACCCCAAACCATCACGCCGGGTGATACGCCAGTATGGCGATGACGAATACACGCTTCCAATGTGCGTTCATCGCGATGTCGCCAAACACGGATGCGACCATGGTGATCCTGTAAAAAAAAACTTGGTTTCATCCGAAAAAATTACGTTTTGCCATTTGTGCACCCAGGTTCGTCATTGAGTACACAATGGCACGCGCTTCTGTCTGTGATGCAGCGTCAAGGGTAACCGCAGCCGTGGTCTCCGAGCTGATAGTCCATGCTGCTGGAAACGTCGTCGAACTGTTCGTGCAGACTGTTGTTGTCTTGCAAACGTCCCCATCTGTTGACTGAGGCATCGAGACGTGGCTGCACGATCCGTTAGAGCCATGCCGATAAGATGCCTGTCATCTCGACTGCTAGTGATACGAGGCCGTTGGGATCCAGCACGGCGATCCGTATTACGCTCCTGAACCCACCGATTCCATTTTCAGCTAACATGCATTGGATCTCGACCAACGCAAGCAGCAATGTTGCGATGCGATAAATCGCAATCGCGATAGGCTACAATCCGACCTTTATCAAAGTCGGAAACGTGATGGTACGCATTTTTCCTCCGTACACGAGGTATAACAAGAACGTTTCACCAGGCAACGCCGGTCAACTGCTGTTTATGTATGAGAAATGGGTTGGAAACTTTCTCATGTCAGCACGTTGTAGGTATCGCCACCGGCGCCAACCCTGTGTGAATGCTCTGAAAAGCTAATCATTTGCATATCACAGCATCTTCTTCCTGTAGGTTAAATTTCGCGTCTGTAGCACGTCATCTTCGTGGTGTAGCAATTTTAATAGTCAGTAGTGTATTACAAAATATGTTGCATGACAAATTGGGGATTAACAGCAATGTAACCGATCTTTACCTGGAGAGTTGCAGTAATGTTAAACACAGTAACAGCTATCGTACACTCACACCACTGTCCATCTATGGAAATGGCATATTTCTGTACTGAAAATAAACTAGCATAAGGACGAAACATTAAGTGGGCTATGAGTGGGAGTTACAGGTAGACTCTGGGTGCATGGCACAGCACTTTCTTTCTATCGCTGTACATCAACTCCGTGTCCCCAGCTGTTCCATACACAACAACTCATGACATGATGCTATGACCTCGTTCTTAGTTTTCACAATTTTCTTTTCGATAAGTTAGTTGTTTATCATATGATTTGTCTTGCATTTTATTTTCACTACTCATTTAAAATTTGCATTCTTAAATTCTTTGGTGATATTTATTGGCACATCGTTTTTCCAGTTCAACGAGCCATTAGATACCTTTCGGACTGCTAACGAGTGTTTTGCTCTCCTTATAAAATTCCTCTTTCAGTTCGAAGTTCTTCTCTATCTTCACGAAGCTGTAGTGGCAGCTGTAGCATTGATAAATATATTTTTTCATATCCAACGTGAAATTTTCCTGTCAATATGGAATTTTCCAATTATTCACAAATCTCCTTCATTAGCTCATAGGTTACTCCGTATCAGTTCTGATTCATTTTCTACTTGGTCTGCGTACGACTGGATTTAATTTCATACTTTGGAGCTAGGCCAATCATTTTCTGGCGATTGCTAGCGGGATATCATGGAAAAACTGATGCCGGTATAGCAGTCACACGAAGAATTAATTGTGAGGAGGCAGAAATCAGAGCCAGTGCTGCAGAGCTTGTCCGTGTGCTTCAGCGACGACAGATCCTCTCTTTGAACACCGAAAATCCGCTCCGTTATAACGTGGCGACGTGTTCTGTCCTCTTGTGTGTTCTGAGGGCGGGCAGCTGCCTTAAAGCTGCGCTGCGGGTGGCATACCTCGCGGAACGCAGGGGCTCGATATTAAAACGGGACGTGGCGGCGAAAATATGAAGATTGTGTGCGCGCGTGTTTGTGTGCGTGCGCATCTCCAGTGCGAGAACAAATT
The DNA here is from genome assembly GCF_023898315.1 of Schistocerca nitens. Taxonomy (NCBI): domain Eukaryota; kingdom Metazoa; phylum Arthropoda; class Insecta; order Orthoptera; family Acrididae; genus Schistocerca; species Schistocerca nitens. The sequence continues at coordinate 18,548,716 of NC_064623.1, read as the reverse complement.
TACAATAATAAGTTTATTAAACACAATGTGTATGTATAGTTACATTTCAATTATCTTCTCACGCGTCATTCGATAACGTGTTTATTGATTGAATTCTGCTTTCACACTTTACTAAATGGTATTTGGTGTGTGGCTTGTTGCATAGTTTACAGATGCAGTCCTCCTCTCGAGCATGTCATCATCCATTCTGGCATGTCTTCCAGAGGAAACTATTAGGGGCAAAATAAGGATTTGGAAGTTCGGTCCCTTGCAGGAATCTGAATTCACAGCTTCTGTTGCCATGATCACCTTCAGTGTCTCCCCGGCTTTGTTCGGTCTCTCGCTGATGACGGTGTTGTATGCTTCCATCTCTCGAAACACTGTCTAGTATCTTGACGAACAAACTTACGAATGAGAGCTGTGAGTAGAAATTTCCACATTACCTGAGATTCGTAGATAGAACAAGCTTTACACAAAAATCTGTATGGGCAGCAGTCATAAAGTTTTAATTATCATCTTGGAAACATAAGGTCACGGAATTAACAAATTGTATGTCTCAATGCACATTTCTAGTTTCACAAAGGGTTTTGGCTACGTTCATAACAAACGACTGTAATCAAATGGAGTGCCTCTGGAGTATCGTCTAAATTGTACGACTGGATTCGTTATTTCCTGTCAAAAGGGCCACAGTTAGTAGTAGTTGACGGAAAGTCTTCGAATGAAAGTGATAACTATCGTTCCACAAGGAAATGTTACAGACCCTGTGCTGTCCCTGGTCTACATAAACGGTTTAAGAGACGATCTTAACAGTCCTCTTAGGCTGTTTGCAGATGTTGTCATTCACCGACTATTAAAGTCATCCGAAGATCAAAACCAATTGCAAAATGGTTAAGACAAGATATCTGTAAGGTGCAAAAAGCGGATATTGACTTTAAATAATGGAAAGCGCGACGTCATCGACATGATACAAAAAGACATGCGTTAAATTTCGACTACTCGGTAAATCTCACAAATCTAAATGCTGTCAATTCGGCTAAACAATTAGGGATTACAATTACGAGCAAGTTAAACTGGAGCCATTACATTTAATGTTATGGGAAAGGCGAACCAAAGACTGCATTTTATTGGCGTAACACTTAAAAGGTGCAAAAGGTCTGCTAAAGAGACTGCCTACACTACGCTTGTACGTCCTCTGTTAGAATACTGTTGTGCAGTATGGGATCCTTACCAGATTGGATTGACGGAGGACATCGAAAGTGGACAAAGATGGGCAGCTCGTTTTGTATTATCCCGAAACAGGGGAGAAAGTGTTACGGATAAGAGAAGCGATTTGGAGTGGCAATAATTAAAATAAAGTTGGTTTTATGCATTCATAACGTGAGGCCGTCCAGTCACGTGAGGAAAGGGAGGATATTATTGCAATAGTACGGCCGAGTCCCACCACGAGTACATGGCGCATTAGCCTCAGCTCGATATTCCACAGACGTGAGTTTGGCGAGCGTTACATTCCGAGGGTTTGTACCCATTCCAGGGGCAGCCCCTGCAACATCTGCATCCAGGTGACTCAGTAAGCAGACAACAATTTCGTGAATGGTTGGCTGTACGCAGAGACTTCGTGCAATACACTTTATTTATAGATGAGCCTACATTTACACACAATGGTCTCATGAACACTCGCAATGCTCATACATGGGCGATAGAATCCACGTGACAGTAGCGAAAAGTAAGATTCCAAGTTAGGTTCTCAGTGAACGACTGCTATGGTACGATTGATGACCTGGTGGTAGGGCCTGTGTTGCTGCCAAATCACATTACAGCCGCAGCCTACACACATTTCCTGATAGAAGACTTACCTGCACTTTTGGAATATGTGATATTAGAGCAACGATGGCAAATGTACCTGTAACACGATGGATCAGCGATACACTGTACCACACAATTATCTCATTACCTGAATGACCCATTTCCTCTAGATTGGTTTCGATGGATCATTAAATGGCCTACCAGATCACCCGACCTAAGCCCATAAGACTTCTGCTTATGGTGCTGATTAAAAGTGGTGTGTACTCCACGATGTCGGACAGACGTGAAGAACTTCTTGCTCGCATCACCAATGCTGTTGCCCGCATTAAAGGCCGCAGAGATCATGTTCGACGTGCAACACAACACACACAGCAACGAGTTGACAGGTCTGTTGAGATGGGTGAGGAACTTTTTGAACACCTCTTTTAGGCTGGATCAGCCATCTGAGACACCATTATTCGGTTCACAGCGCCTACACAGCATTTCAGTAACTAATACTAACCCTTGTCTTCATACTCATTCATGGATGTGTGTAGTGTTCAACTCACGCAAGTTCCGTAACCATCGAAAATCGGACACATATTCATAGCACTTTTCCGGTTTATTTTCATACGTACAATCACCTAACAAATTATGTAACATTCCTCCTGAATCATCCTGTACAAGACATAAACAATTATGACGGAATTACATAGTTTCTCTCATAACACAAGTAATGAAATAAATCGTTTGCAATTATTTACTGGATGTCATTCGTTATAAAGGAACTCACGGTCCAGTTGTGTTATAGCGTTGTTAGTGTTTTGTCCAACCTCAGTTCTTCGTAATTGCTTCAAAAGTTCTCTTCGGTACTGATTTTGTTAGGGTTTGTAGGAGGTGCATTCAAGTTCTAAGGCCTCCGATTTTTTTTCTAATTAACTACTCACCCGAAATCGATGAAACTGGCGTTACTTCTCGACGTAATCGCCCTGCAGACGTACACATTTTTCACAACTCTGACGCCATGATTCCATGGCAGTGGCGAAGGCTTCTTTAGGAGTCTGTTTTGACCACGGAGAGTGCCTTTCATTGTTGGAAAAAGCCAAAAGTCACTAGGAGCCAGGTCATGTGAGTAGGGAGCATGAGGAATCATTTCAAAGTTGTTATCACGAAGAAACTGTTGCGTAACGTTAGCTCGATGTGCGGGTGCGTTGTCTTGGTGAAACAGCACACGCGCAGCTCTTCCCGGACGTTTTTGTTGCAGTGCAGGAAGGAATTTGTTCTTCAAAACATTTTCGTAGGATGCACCTGTTACCGTAGTGCCCTTTGGAACGCAATGGGTAAGGATTACGCCCTCGCTGTCCCAGAACATGGACACCATCATTTTTTCAGCACTGGCGGTTACCCGAAATTTTTTTGGTGGCGATGAATCAGTGTGCTTCCATTGAGCTGACTGGAGCTTTGTTTCTGGATTCAAAAATGGCATCCACGTCTCATCCATTGTCACAACCAACGAAAAGAAAGTCCCATTCATGCTGTCGTTGCGCGTCAACATTGCTTGGCAACATGCCACACGGGCAGCCATGTGGTCGTCCGTCAGCATTCATGGCACCCACCTGGATGACACTTTTCGCATTTTCAGGTCGTCATGCAGGATTGTGTGCACAGAACCCAAGAAATGCCAACTCTGGAGGCGATCTGTTCAACAGTCATTCGGCGATCCCCCAAAACAATTCTCTCCACTTTCTCGATCATGTCGTCAGACCGGCTTGTGCGAGCCCGAGGTTGTTTCGGTTTGTCGTCACACGATGTTCTGCCTTCATTAAACTGTCGCACCCCCGAACGCACTTTCGACACATCCATAACTCCATCACCACATGTCTCCTTCAACTGTCGATGAATTTCAATTGGTTTCACACCACGCAAATTCAGAAAAAGAATGATTGCACGCTGTTCAAGTAAGGAAAACGTCGCCATTTTAAGTATTTAAAACAGTTCTCATTCTCGCCGCTGGCGGTATAATTCCATCTGCCGTACGGTGCTCCCATCTCTGGGACGTATTGACAATGAACGTGGCCTCATTTTAAAACAATGCTCATGTTTCTATCTCTTTCCAGTCCGGAGAAAAAAATTCGGAGGCCTTAGAACTTGAATGCACCTCGTAGTTCTTGCAGTGAAATTATCCCCTTTCGTATCCTCTTTTCACCTCACATACGGACTCAAATTGCCTTCCATTGTGATAAACAAGCCTTGCGAGTATTCCCCAAATGTTTGCTACGGGCTTCAGATCCATACTACGTTCGGGCCAGGGCAATACATCGACATCTGTATCTTGAAACCACTTCTTGTTTGTAGCAGAAACACACACAGATGCATTATCTTCTTGACATATTAGACTTGCGTTTCGTAGCCCCTCATGTATTGTCAACAGTCCCGTCTGTAGCATCTCAGTATCCACGTTAAGAGGTCATTGAAGCGGTCAGCCGAGCAGTATGAGATTAAGCTTTAGCACGGAAGGCGGCTGATATCGTAATTTTTCAACCGCCAAAATTTGTGCTCAATCTTAGCTGCTGCTCTGTTCTCAGATAATGCCAATAATATTTGAAGCCATCCGGCCCATCTGCATTTAACTTCTTCTCATCACTGAAGATTACTTTATTTCATTTTGAAGTGCATGACGTATACTTTTCAGCAAACTCCTTTCTATCCTGTTTACGTCTGATGTTCAAATGTGTGTGAATTCGTAAGGGACCAAACAGCTGCGGTCATCGGTCCCTACACTTACACAGTACTTAAACTAACTTAAACTAACAAGGGAACCTCCCCATCGCACCCCCCTCAGATTTAGTTATAAGTTGACTCAGTGTATAGGCCTTGAAAAACTGAACACAGATCAATCGAGAAAACAGGAAGAAGTTGTGTGGAACTATGAAAAAATAAGAAAAATATACAAAAAGAGTAGTTCATGTGCAAGATAAGCAACATAAATGCTAGTATGCAGTCAGGGGCGCCGTGGTCCCGTGGTTAGCGTGAGCAGCTGCGGAACGAGAAGCCCTTGGTTCAAGTCTTCCCTCGAGTGAAAAGTTTCCTTTTTTTTCGCAAAGTTATGATCTGTCCGTTCGTTTATTGACGTTTCTGTTCACTGTAGTAAGTTTAGTGTCATGTTTTGCGACCGCACCGCAAAACCGTGCGATTAGTAGACGAAAGGATGTGCCTCTCCGATGGGAACCGAAAAGATTTGATCGCAAGATCATAGGTCAACCGATTCCTGCACAGGAAAACACATCTGATATATTCTATACGACACTGGTGACAGGAATATGTTGTCGACCCACCTAACTTGTACACTTGGCGA